>NC_142939.1:25298982-25306482 GCF_046866305.1 Octopus bimaculoides
GACAGATATTCTGTGATTCCACATGGTGAATTTTATTAAACTAATTATTGCCTTACCGTAGTCGTACTAAGAATACCTTTCTTTGGAATTTCTAATTTTCCTACTAATTGCATAATTCTAGCACACAAATTTAATTTTCTTGCAAGAATTTTCAAACTTTAAACTAGAAAATTGCCATTTCTTTCGTTTTGAATACATCATCACAGTTGTATCCCCGTGTGTTTCTTCTTCTGATTGTACGCCATTATCACTGTCATTTTCCACACATAGCCTTTTAACAACATTGTACTAAAAGGTGATATCGAAATCTAATGGTAGTCAGTTACTATCCGAAATTCATGTAATTGAATTCAACTTCTTAGATTATTTTCCCTTCATAACAGATTACAGTAACTGCTCAACTATTTTCATAAATTATGATTGATAGTCGTTTTACACCTGATCATCACGCGTGTATAATTTCCCAAGAGATTCTCAATCTTCACTCCAGCTTTTACTTGCACTAAGGCGTAGAAGTATATGTAACACTACTTCTGAGGTTTTACTTTCATACGTAATGATACAAATCACATGATTCTTGTAATGTTTTAAGATCACATTCTAGATATCTCTAATGAAAATTATAGATGTCTATAAAGAATATATTTTATAGTCTCTATATATCTTCATCCTATGAAATTAAATACTTTCTTTGGCTGCGTTAACCGTCAATTTTAAAATCGCATTGCAAAAGGAATTTATAATAAATAACAGACATTAACGTCTGATATTTTTCTATACAGTATCAGTGAGGACACCGCTTAATTATTTTCATTATCTTTTCTTTTACGTTAATATTTTTAATGTTCGAGAAGCAGTGATAAATTGGAATATGAAAATTTATCTTCATTCACTCCAAAAAAGAAAATGGTGCAAGGCTAACATTTTCTAAATTGTTGCTAAACTGTTAATTTATTAAAATATTAATCGCATGTCTTTTATTTTACAACTATTTTTTCATTTTCATATTCAGGCATTTTTGATTCTGGGAGAAATAATTAAATCATTTTATTTGATCATATATTCATTTATTTAGACATTTTCTACGAAGAAATTCCTTGGAGCATTTCAAAGAGTATTAATCAGAAAATACAAACAAACGATTAAAGAATACACGTTAAAATATTGTTTTTGCTAAACGCTCTTCAATTTACGCTTTTTGCAAGATTTACTGTCCAAAATATTTATTGCTTTGTCATGGCGAAAATAAAGATCAGCTTGTCTTGCCATATTTTATATTTTCTGATTTAAAGCTAGTTACTGGGAAGCAAAAGAAGAAACGATAGATTATAAAGGGTTTGGAAGCTGCAATTATTTCTAAAAGAATTTCACAGTTCTTTCTCATCATAATTGCTGCCGATTCGTGAGGAGTTACAAAGTATATTAAAATTTAGTTTCACTAATTGAATGCACCGAACGTTTATTGTTATTATCAACTATTTACAAACCTAGACTAAATATCAGTCAAAATTAAACCATAAATGAATTCGTGTTTTAACAATTCAAAATTCTTTGGTTCAGCAAAAATGATAAAAGAAATAACAGTGATTTTCCAATTTGCAAGCAGTTCCTAAACAAAGAGATTAATGTTGCTGATACCGTTCTATATTTAAGGGATGAGGAATTATGTACATTATTTACAGATATTTCTCCTTATCTTTGTTGTTAACACAACGTTTCGGCTGCTATACCCTCCAGCCTTCATCAGGTGTCTTGGGGAAGTTTCGGACTTAGGTTCTCATTCCTATGGTATTTTTCGATGTTATTATTATTATTATTATTATTATTATTATTATTATTATTATTATTATTATTATTATTATTATTATTTTATGTTTGACTTTTGTTTTGCATTTGTACAAGTTGGATCCAAGTCTCACCCAGAGACCTCAAGAGACAACAAGTTAGAAGTTCATGTAGGTGTTATGCCTAGGGTACCATATATTTGGATTTGTACAGTTTTGTTCTAGTGAATATTTAAGAAACCATAAGAAAATTATGTGTTTGTTTTAAAATTTGAGATCACATAGACAGTATTTTACGTAGGATATGGGCAGTTCCCATGAGCACTATCTTTTGAACTTCAGCCATTTTGGGGTTTCCTGGTATCTGAGCTAGGTAGTAATCAGCCCGTTTCGCTGTCATTCCCAGGGCACCTATGACAATAGGTATTGTTTTCGTCTTCAGATTCCACATTTTGCTAATTTCTATTTCAAGATCTTTATATTTGCTCAGTTTTTGGTAAGTCTTGACAGATACGTTTATATCGATTGGGACAGTCATATCAATGAGGAGGCATGATTTTTGTCTGAAGTCTTTCAGTATGATGTCTGGCCTATTTGCGTCTATCTTTCTGTCAGTTTGAATGGTGAAGTTCCAGAGAAGTGCGATGTGATCATTTTCAAGTACTAGGGGTGGTTTGTGTTCCGACCAGTTTTTATCATGGGGCAAGTCCAGGTTTTTGCATATTACCCAGTGAATATATTGTGCAGCTCTATCATGCCTGTTGAGATACTCTGTAGGCGCAAGCAGACTGCACATGGAGATAACATGATCGATGGTCTAATTTTGTTGTTGGCATATACGACATAATGAGGACCTGCCGTTCTTTAATATGTTGGCCTGGTAGTCCTTTGTAGGTAGGCATTGATCTTGGGCTGCTATGATAAACCCCTCTGGTTCTGATTTCAAGCCAGAGGCCATTAGCCATTGATGGGTAAGGGCTTTGTCAATATCTGCATTATTCGCTCTCTTTGGGTATTTGCCATTGAGAGGTTTTCCATGCCATTTTTCAGTCATAATATCTAAGGCAGCAATTTTAGCACGGGTTTTCAAGCGCTTAGCTTTTTCTGCAGGTGTTTCTAGTTCGTCTAATTCTTGAATGTGTTGCAATTGGAATTCACTTAGATATTCCTTTGCCTGTTTTGTTACTGAGTAAGATGCTTTCTTGCTTTCATGCTTTGAGACAAGTTTTAGCATCCAGTCCTCAGACTTTTTCCGATAGGTGTCTAGGCCAATTGTGGCTACCTTCATTGTTAATGCCAGCTGTAGAAGTCTTCGGCTTCCCTCTTTTCTTGGCAGATAAAGACGTTCTATATTTGCATTAGGGTGGTGCATTCTATGCATTGTCAACAGTTTTCGTATTTTTCTGTCAACATTACATATTTCAGTAATTGACCAGTTAACGATATTGAAACTGTAAGTCACGACTGGTATGGCTAGAGCATTGATCGCTTCGATTCTGTTTCTCGCGTTCAGCTCTGTCTTCAGTATTGCTCTCACCCTGCGATAACATTCTCTTCTGATCCTTTCCCTCATCACTGAATGCTTGATATTGTCCCCTTCAATTACCCCTAGGTATTTGTAGCTCTCCGCTGGTTCTAACTCTTTTATGACATTTTGCTGGTCAAGGTTCACATTAGATGTTTTTGTCATTTTTCCTTTGATAAAGGTAGCTTTTGCACATTTATCAAGGCCAAATTGCATCCTGATGTCATCACTGAATTGTTTAACAATCGTTAGTAGGCCTTTGAGTTGTTGGTCATTTTTTGCAAAGAGTTTTAAATCATCCATGTAAATGAGATGATTTATATTTTTATCAAATATTTTATAACCATACCGTGCATCATTGAGCAATTTTGAGAGCGGTATTAGGGTTAGACAGAAGAGGAGTGGTGAGAATGAGTCACCCTGGAAAATCCCACATGAAATTCTTACATCTCCAGCATTTAGAGATTCATTGTCATTGCTTAACGTCAGTGTGGTTCTCCATGATCTCATACTTACAGAGAAAAAGTTTCGCAGAGTAGGAGCTATTTTATACATTTCCAGACATTTCCTAATCCAGCTATGTGGTAGGCTATCAAAGGCCTTTTTATAGTCTATCCAGGCTATTGACAAGTTTTTGTGTCGCTTGTGACAATCTTCTAAGATCATCTTATTGATGAGTAGCTGATCTTTACAACAATAAGATCCACGTTTACATCCCTTTTGCTCATTAGGGAATATGCTACTTTCTATTAAAAAACTATAGGTGTACTCGGTTAGGACAAATGTTAGCGTCTTATACATTGTTGTTAAGCAGGTTATGGGTCGATAATTTTTTGGCTCGTTTGTTTCCTCATTTTTTGGAAGCAGAAATGTTAAACCATTAACTAGCCAAGAGGGCGTCAAACTAGGATTTTGCAAAACATCGTTGTAAAGTTTTGTTAGCAGTTCATGGCTCTCTGGGAAGGGATTCAACCAGAAGTTAGGAATTTTATCCTTTCCTGGAGACTTCCATTTGCTTGACCTCCTGAGAGCAGATCTTATATCTTCTACCTTGACCCCCTCCCACTTTTGCTCCTCTAAGGAGTCTGTAGGTCTGTAGATATTCTATCAATCCAAGGGGCCTTTTCATTGTGTGTTTTATCTTCTGCCCAGATTTTATTCCAAAATTCTTGCACTTCTTCTTTTGATGGGACAGACTTTATTGTTACTGGTGTTTTCCCTATCTTCCTGTAGAAATTTTTTGGGGTTATTTTTGAACATGTTATTATCTCTGAAGAATCTAACACGCTTTTCATACCTTGCTATACGGACAGCTTTAGCACATACCTTTTGCTTGATGGTTTCTATGGTGGTATCAATGTCAACTATGGTTTTCACATTATATTTTTTCTTTAGTTTTTGGGTCTTGGTAGGTTTGATACTCTTATCAAATTTAAGGTTTTTCAAACATTCTATGTCAGATCTAAGTAGCTTAATTTGGTGTTGAATGCGCTCTTGCCAAGAAGGCTTTTTGTGGGAGTGTTGCCGTTTTCTAATCTTTTCACCACATAGAACCGTTGAGATTTTTTCGGATGCATAGTACAGGTGGTTGAGATCTGTAATATCAACATCATTAGCTGAAATCATATCCTTAAGTGCAAGGCGGATTTTACAAATTATTTTCAGATTTTGGTTAGAATTGCGAATTTTGGGGAGAGTGTCGCGTTCATTCATACTAGTTTCTTTAATTTTCAGCCATTCAATCATGATTTGATTTTTTAGATCATGTAGTTCTGTTGCGTCGATTTCTGTATGACTTTCTTCATCTATTTGATTTTCACCTGCCTTAGTGTTTATGGTCGGTTCAGAGAGTATTTCACTTTGCCTATCAGTTACCTTAACTCTTTCAATCATTACTGTATTTTCATCAGCCTTGGGCTGGTTTATAATTATTTCCTCTGCAGTATCTTCTTTAGCTGCAGTTTCATTTTTTTTATCCCTTACTGCTTGTTTAATTTGGTCAATCTCTACTTCAGTTAGTAATATTTTTTTCATAATGTTTCTTCTAACGTTGGCATGTTTGTTACTGTCTATGTAGTGTCTTACTTCAAGGTGTTTCTGTCTCCAGTTTAAGTAGGTTTGTACAGTATTAGATTTATCTGTAGGGATATATATGGCATGGTAGAAGGCTGTAAGAACTTCTTTATTATCTTCCCTAGACCATTTTTCATTCTTTTTCTTTTGCTTATTTGATGACGAGTATGGATGGCCATCTGTTGGAATATTCCGGTTGTGGGGTACTTTCAGCTCCTGTGTGTCGGGAAGATTTGAACCAGTAGCAGATTTCTCGTATCGGATCTGGTTCATTATCGGAGTAAGTGGTCCTTTATAATCCGGTCTATGACCATTCCGGTTTGTATTTTGTTTTATTAACAGTGAGGCATAACAAGCTTCGACGTTGACGCTAGGGGACGGATGTGTCTGTTTAGGGTAAATTTTTTGAGATAGCACCGTCTCCGAGCTCTCGTGACGTAGCTTCTTAAGGCTAGCAGATCTATATCGAGTAAGTGGCCCTTTGTGATTCGGTCGACAACCAATCTGGTTTGTGATCTGCTTTGTTATCATTGAGGCATGACGAGCTTTGGCGTTGACATTAGGGGACGGATTTGTCTGTTTAAGGTCAGTTTTTTGAGACAACACCGTCACCGAGTTCTCAGCATGTAAACATTGCTCGTAGCGTAGTTTCTTAAGGCTAGCAAATCGGTATTCATCTGTATTTTTTTTTGATAGATTTATCTCCGGGTATAGTGTATTTGTGTGTGTGTGTGTGTGTGTGTGTGTGTGTGTGTGGCATTTTAAACTTATGAATGGTTCACTCTGTCTGTGTTTGTTCACAAAATGAAAATATATAAAGAAGAAAAAAAAATTTTGGTTTTGCTTCGTTTGTGATATGTGTTTTCGTATGCGTGAGTGTGTCCTGTGATTTTCACGTAGTTGTGTAAACATTAAGATGCATGTGTAGTTCTATGGGTATCAAAACGTATATATCATTGTGTACACGTTCGAGTGTATGCGTAATTATTCAATATATGTACTTACTATTTTGTTCCATTTCTTTTTTATATAGTTTGTAAACTTTCCGGTGTTGGTTTTGCCTGGAATCGAACTCGGAATATTGGGGCTAATAGCCCGTGGTTAAGAGCGCGGGTTACTAACCCCAAGATTCCGAGTTCGATTCCAATCTGTGACCTGAATAATAATAATAATAACAACAACAACAACGATAATAATAATAATAATTATAATAATAATAATAATAACAATAATAATAATAATAATAATAATAATAACATCGAAAAATACCTTAGGAATGAGAACTCAGGTTCGAAATTACCCCAAGACACCTGATGAAAGCTGGAGGGTATATCAGCCGAAACGTGTTAATAATAAACAAGACGAGGACAAATATCCGTCAAATGTAAATAATGTAAATAATGTAATGTCGGTGATGTTCAATTTTAATATATATCGGTCAATGTTTGCAGGAAGGTGAGTTTCAGAGAGTTGCAGCTTCGGAAAAGAAGGCTGATACTTTGAAATACAGGTACGATCCATTTTTGCCAGTTGAGTGAACTGCAGCAACGTGAAATAAAATGTGTTGCCCTAGAACATGCCGGACAATATTCTTAGCGGAATTTCGTTCGTGTTTACGTTCTGTTTAGCTGTGAGTAGGATTAGTAGAAAATTTGAAAAGTGGAAAAGTAAAGAGTGAGTTGAAATGGAACAACAGTTCGAGGGTGTATATATTATCTACCTTAATCTCTGCCTTCTCAACACAGCTTTATTGTCTTCATATCCAGCATTTGTAATTCCTAAATAAAGCCTTTCATTCATAACAGTTACGCTGAGTTCTTCCTCTATTAACCACTGTGTAGCCACGCCAGTATAGCATCCATGTAGTTAAACCAAGTAATTTTGCTCCAGAGGTCACTAAAAATAATATTACCTTTTAGTTACTGAGGAAACCAAAGCAATTTCGAGAGAACATTAGCAAAGTTTTCGCCTGTTTTTAGAATATGAAAATTCTTCCTATATTTTTCTTATCAATAACATTAAAACGTAAATATATTCATATACAAACGTAATCTCTTTTTAAACGTTTCGGTTATTTGACTGCGGCCGTGCTGGAGCACCACCTTCAGTCGAACAAAT
>NC_142939.1:25311482-25328982 GCF_046866305.1 Octopus bimaculoides
GTACATCCGATATTAAAATAAATAACGCATGCCACACAGAACATACTGAAACACAGTTACGACTCGATATTAGAACACGTGATCTAACTCACTAAAAGCACATTCTACTCTGTCACCATCCGGTACTAAGACATACAATAACAATCACTCTGCCGATATTCTCCCAACCGACATTATATCATAGAATACAAACAACTCTTCACAAACGCATAGGCAAGGTTATAATGAAGAACTGCAAACGGTACCAAGAAAAATTATGCATTGCCTAGAGAACAGGTTGATAAATATGGAGACCTTAGAATTGAGATCGTTAACATGTAGCAACTACGAGAGTCAAGCATAAAGGTTATCTCTTTTATCATCGGAACATTGGGTTCAATAACACCCAATCTAAAAAAAAATCTGATAACTTTAGAAATACTCTATATGCTAGGGGTATTACAAAATTCGGATCTTTTTTAAAACGGGGGCCACATTTTTCATTAACGAAACACTTTGAAACTTGGAACACTGGTAGAATGTGTCATATAAAACATCTTTTTCTCTTAGTCTTCTTTTAAAAAAAAGAAATCCATAAGTTATTCCATGTTAAAGTTGTCGTATTTCTGTAATTTCAACCAATCACTGACGTTCATTCAGCCGATATACATTAAGTGCCGACTACATAAACAAACGATTCTGAAGCAATTAACCCTAACCCTACGGTTAGGGTTAGGGTTAGGGTTAGGGTTAAAGCAAATTTAAAATGAAAAAAGCAAATAAAACGAAGGTATGGAGATTAAATACGCTTTACATCGCTTAATCAGCCAAAGGAGTAAATGTAAACAACTGAATATTTGTCAGTGATTGGTTGAAATTATCGAAATAAGACAATTTTTTACATGAAATAAATTCGAATACAAAATTATTTTTCTGTTCTATAACACAAAATAGATAAGTATACGAAGTTTGAAAGTCTTTCCGTACCAAAAACACTACGTAAAACATTAATGAAAAATGTGGCCCCGGTTTTAAAATAGATCCCAAAATTCGACATTACTTGGAACTGCACGTATATTGCGTAAAGTACTGTCTGTCTTAGGTCCTTGTTGTGACTTGACAAAAAGTACAAACCCCCACAAAACATAATATCTTCATTCAACAACCTCACAATATTGTATACTGTGCAACGTCTCTAGTAATAATAATAATAATAATAATAATAATTATTATTATTATTATTATAACCCTTTCTACTAGAGGCACAAGGCCTGAAATTGTGTGGGAGGGGGCCAGTTGATTACATCCACCACAGGTTTTCACTGCTACTCAATTTATTGATCCCGAAAGGATGAAAGGTATAGTCGACCACGGTGGAATATGAACTCAGAATTAAAAACGGGCGAAATGCCGCTAAGCATTTTTCCAGGCGTGCTAACGATTCTGCCAGTTCGCCGCTTTAATAATAATAATAATAATAATAATAATAATAATAATAATAATAATAATAATAATAATAATAATAAGAAGAAGAAGAAGAAGAAGAAGAAGAAGAAGAAGAAGAAGAAGATGAATGTTTTCAAATGTTGCCACAAGGCCAGCAATTTCGGGGGATGGGTAGTCGATTACATTGACCTCAGTGTTCAACTGGTATTTATTTTACTAATACCGAAAAACTGAAAGGTAAAATCGACCTCTGCAGCAATTGAGGGTAGAAAGTATAGCCGGAATAAATACCGCTAAGCGTTATAACCGATGCGCTAAACTGTCTACCAGCTCACCGCCTAAGAATTATAACTGATGTAAAATTGACATATAATGTATTAGATAACAAAACAAAATATAAACTCACTTTACACAAACTCTAAACAAGAAACATACAAAACATTAAAGTCACACCGGAAGTAACGGCGCAAACTTCATATTAAATTTAATAAACAGATGTCGTTTATCAGGAGGTTTCTACAACCTCTAAAAGCGAATTCTACGCACACATTCACAGTGACAAGCATCTAGTTTTATAGTAAACACATAGGAAATTTTGAAAATCATAATAGCATTAATATTGATAATAGCTAAGGCGGCGAGCTGCCAGAAACGTTAGCACGCCGGGCGAAATGCTTAGCGATATTTCGTCTGCCATTACGTTCTAAGTTCAAATTCCGCCGAGGTCGACTTTGCCTTTCATCTTTTCGGGGTCGATAAATTAAGTGCCAGTTACGCACTTCCGTCGATGTAATCGGCTTAATCTCCATGTCTGTCCTTGTTTCTCCCCTCAATGTTTAGCCCATTGTGGGCAATAAAGAAATAAGAAACGTTAGCAAGCCGTGCAAAATGCTTAGCGGTATTTCGTCTGTCTTTACGTTCTGAGTTCAAATTCCGCCGAGGTCGACTTTACCTTTCATGTTTTCGGCGTCGATAAATTAAGTACCAGTTGCGTACTGGGGTCGATCTAATCGACTGGGCCTTGTGCCTAGAGTAGAAATTTAGGGCCTTGTGACTTGAGTAGAAAAAAATATTGATAAGTGCTAAAACAAGAATAATTTATTCATTGCTATTAGTGCAAGAAATGAAGAGACATTACGACAAAGAATGATTTCCAAGACTATTACATGGTTCCTATATTTTGGTAGAGAAACAGAGTCAATTAAATCAGCATCAATATTCTTCGCTTCTACTGTATTTCATTGAACCTGAAGCATGTTACGGCAAAAATGATTTCTGCTAACTTAACAAGACAGATCTATATAACAAAAGATATATTATCCCAAAGCCCCATCTTTGTCAGCTGACTTCAGATATGTCATTCAATATTGAAGATACAAGACAGTAAAAGATAGATATAAGGAACTTAGTGATGATCTGTAGCGCCGCCCGCAAAAGTTAGTCAATACAATGGCTTTATAGGAGTATTTGATGAATTGAATTAGTGGTAGTCTTCAATGGCCTCCATTCGCCGACTAACCAATCAAACGAGCCAATGAAAGGCGCTTCTATGTCGTCATTCACAGTGTTCTTAAAAAACAGCCAAATATCTCTCGTATTTAACCTTGCCTGTTAAAACAATAAGTAAAGACATATACAAAATAATACTTTATGGTCCTCTCAGTCAAGGTTGGTCATGGATTCCTGCACCTGCAAAAGCACAAACACAAATAAGCCACGTTCCTTTTTTAAATAGATTTTGTGCAAGATTATTCTTTGCTCTTTCATTCAAAGTCTCTCCTCTAGAAATGAGCAAAATTGTCAATGAAAAGGCAAGATTGATACCAATACATTTTGGCACCAGTGCACTCGCAGGCGTTGCCATCAACCGCAAAACGTCGTAATAAATACTGCAAATAATTTGCTCGGTGCTATAACATTTTTGCTAATTAACCAGAATTTGTAGAAAGAGTGAAGAACGTTGGAAAATATTCAATATTTTTTTCAGATTTTGGTTGAAAGCCAGTAATTTTAAAGCAGGATACGAGCTGATTAACATCGGCCCTAGTGCTCCACTGGTACTAATTTTACCGATCCCGAAATGATAAAAGGCAAAGTCGAAGTCAGCGTAATTTGAGCTTCGAAGATAAATATCCAGAAGAAATTCTGCCAAGTATTTTGTCCGACATGTGAATGATTCTACGAGGAAGCTGCTCTGATAATATCCTATCTACTACTGCCACAAGGCCTGAAATTGGGAGAAGGGCTAGAGGGTTAATCGATTACATCGACCCCAGTTTTCAACAGGTACTTAATTTATCGATCCCGAAAGGATGAAAAGCAAAGTCAACCTCAGCGGAATCTGAACTCAGAACATAGCGGCAGACGAAATATCGCTAAGCATTTCTCCCGGTATTCTAATGATTCTGCCAGTTCACCGCCTTAGCTGCTCTGAAAATATCAACAACGTTGTGCTAAATACATGGTTTGCGGAAATATGATGGAATGGTCACGGCCGGGCAACAATAAACAGATTTGGAAGCAAACAAGAACAGCAACAACAACCATAATAGTTCCTTCTGCTACAGACACAGTGGAGGCACAATGGCCCAGTGGTTAGGGCAGCGGACTCGCGGTCATAGGATCGTGGTTTCGATTCCCAGACCGGGCGTTGTGAGTGTTTATTGAGCGAAAACACCTAAAGCTCCACGACGCTCCGGCAGGGGATGGTGGCGAACCCTGCTGTACTCTTCCACTACAACTTTCTCTCATTCTTACTTCCTGTTTCTGTTGTGCCTGAAATTCAAAGGGTCAGCTTTGTCACACCGTGTCACGCTGAATATCCACGAGGACTGTGTCTGTGGAGTGCTCAGCCACTTGCACGTTAATTTCATGAGCAGGCTGTTCCGTTGATCGGATCAACTGGAACCCTCGACGTCGTAAGCGACGCAGTGCCAACAGCTATAGACACAAGGCCTGAAATTTTCGAGGAAGAGAGACGATTACAACAACTGGCAGTTTATTTTATCACCATGCGAAGTCGATTGCAGTGGAACTGAACCCAGAACGTAAATTAAAAATCAGAAAAAAACACTATTAAGTACCGGGGTCCGACATGCTAACGATTCTGCCAGACAGCTGCCTTGAAATTATTCGATAATATCGTGCTAAACATCTTGCACTTGGAAATAAGATGTGATGGTCACAGCCTGGGAAGAATAAGCAGATCTGGAGGTCAACAACAGCGACAATAAAAACAACAACAATAACACCACCACCACCACCAGCAACAACAACAACAACAATAACTGCCGCCTACCAACCAATAAAAATGATTCCATTAGTTTACAGAAAAACAAACGGTCATGTTGAAACATGGAACATCCGCTGCCATAATAGCATTCAATGTTCCACTGTTTGGAACTTAAACTAATTTTCTATAAATCATCGACGGTTCATATTTAAGCACGGATATAGGATTTCTATAAACACTATTATTTCTACAAATGGATTACTTTATAGTTAATACTGTCAACGATTTCCTTCCAAGATTTTTCCTTCAAGAAAATATGATAAACTATCCTATGAAATAATCTATTGACATCAATTGAATTTATTATGTTTGCTATACAGATTTTACGCTAAGTTTGTGTTGAGACTATGGTGTGTTATGTTAGCAATGAAATAACAGAAATTGTAATATGCAGCGCAACTTGCTTGATCAACAGAAATGTCACTCTAGCAATAATTAAGTTTACTGAAACAATATCAACAAAAATAACTGTTTAATAGTGGTTTCAAAATTTTGCTCAAGGCCATTCTATTTCCAGGGCGGGGGAGAATCGATTGCATGGACTCCAGTGTTCAACTGGTACTTATTTTACCGGCCCCGTAAGAATGAAAGGCAAAGACGACCTCAGTGGAATTAGAACTCAGAGCATGAGACTTACGAAATGCCGCTAACAAATCTGTCAGGTAGCTGCTTTATATCTCGTTTAATAATATTTGCTGAACAGAGGTTGAAGAGACACAGTAGATTCTATAATATAGTTCTATATTTCAGAGATGAGGAATTATGTACATTATTTACATTATTTAAATTTGACGGACATTTGTCCTCATCTTGCTTGTTGTTAACACAACGTTTCGGCTGATATACCCTCCAACCTTCATCAGGTGTCGTGAGGAAATTTTGAACCTGGGTTCTCACTCCTAAGGCATTTTTCGATGTTATTATTATTATTATTATTATTATTATTATTATTATTATTCAGGTCACTGCCTGGAATTGAACTCGGAATTTTGGGGTTAGTAACTCGAGCTCTTAACCTCTACGCCATATGCACGTGGGCATATGGCGAAGAGGTTAAGACACCTGATGAAGGCTGGAGGGTAGATCAGCCGAAACGTTGAGTTAACAACAAACAAGATGAGGACAAACATCCCTCAAATGTGAATAATGTAAATAATGTACAGTAGATTATAGCCACATCAGTATTTAGCTGTTACATCGACCCTGATATATTGGTTTCAGATTTTGCTACAAGGACAGCCATTTTGGGTGAGCGGAAGAGTCGATTACATCAACTCCAGTGTTTCACTGGTTCTTAGTTTATCGACCCCGAAAGGGTGAAAGGAAAAGTCGACCTCGGTGGAACTTGAACTCAGAACGTAGCGACGGGCGAAATACTGCTAAGCATTTCATCCGGCCTGAAAACGATTCTGCTAACTCCCTACCTTAATCGACCTTGAGATAATAAAAAGCAAATTTGATGGCGGCGAATTTAAAATGCGAAAATAAAGACTGAATAACATAATTGTTATTTTATCATGGGCCCAATGCAACACGTAAAACGGCGATCTAATAGAAACCCTACGATCGTGAGCCCAATATTGTAACCATTAAACCAGGCGCCTTCAGTTACAGTATATCAGTGATCTCTGTAGCGACCACATGTTGTTTCTAATCACTTCCATGCTTGGAACACTTCTATATTACCCTACTCATGCTTCAACAAACAGGAGCGAAATATCACTGGTAATATCTCTGACCGACACCCCTATGTTGCGTTGAGCCATGAACTGTGGTACAATTATATTGGTGGGTGTCGATGTCACCATTTCAGCCCGCCGATTTGTGTGGCCTTTGAACCTTGTGAATCAGTCAGAGAGCAGCACACTTCTTTTCTTTGTGCTGTCACAAAGTAGCTGGTACTTGTAATTCGTTATACGCAGTCACGCACAAAAGAAGCTTTCTTCTTTCTTTATGGCAAATGTACGTCATTTTGTTTTTTCCCCCTGATAATTCTAAGAAAGTATTTGAGTGAAGTAAGTGATATTTCCATGACATAAGCGTATACTGATACCAGGAACCCATTAAAATGTAAAATATCCGTCACGGAAGCGATGTGAGGGAATAGAAATGATGTGTGTTGTCTTTATTTCTGTTATTGTTGAGTGACTCTTCAAATAAACACATATTTTTAATTAGAAACAAACACTATTATATCATTTTTATTTTTAAACGTTGATATTTTCTTTTTCGTTCAATGGTTTGTTTGTTGTCTATGTAAATGATTTTGTCTGTTGTGTAGGCGTGTCTGCTCGACATTTATTGAATGTCGGCTGGATAAGTAAATATCTGCAAAATGTCTTCCCCCCCCCCCCAAACGACAGAAAAAAAACAAAGAAACAAGCCATGAAAGTTCACGACATACTTTGTAACAATTCTGCGCAAAGCAACACAAACAATTATATAATTTTTGCGAAACTCAACGAAATACAATCCACGAAACCGAGCGCCATTTCTCTTGAAGTGGTAAGAAATAGCAACAGTAAGATGCAACTAGGAAAACAGCAAACCACCTCCATTACCACCACCAGGCATAGTAGTAGTAGCAGTAGTAGTAGTAGTAGAAGTAGTAGTAGTAGTAGTAGTAGTAGTAGTAGTAGTAATTCCATAATGATAATAGTAATAATAATAAATGCCCCGATGCAGTACTGGCGGCGGCGGCGGTGTCGATGGTGGTGGTGGTGGTGATGGTGGTGGCGGTGGTGGTGGTGGTGGTGGTTGATTTTGTTGTTGTTGTTGCCGTGCCCATATTCTTATTCTTGACGTCTTTGATATTGTCTCATTCATTGAGACGAATTCAGCTTCATAATTGCAATTAAATTCTCGTGTTGCATTGTCGTTGTTGTTGTTGTTGTTGCTGAAGCTGTTTGTTGTCATAGTGATAGTATGGAAGGCGGCGAGCTGGCAGAAACGTTAGCACGCCGGGCGAAATGCTTAGCGGTATTTCGTCTGCCACTTCGTTCTGAGTTCAAATTCCGCCGAGGTCGACTTTGCCTTTCATCCTTTCGGGGTCGATAAATTAAGTACCAGTTACGCACTGGGGTCGATGTAATCGACTTAATCCGTTCGTCTGTCCTTGTTTGTTCCCTCTATGTTTAGCCCCTTGTGGGCAATAACGAAATAAGTATTTCATCTGCCTTCATGTGTTCTGAGTTCAAATTCCGCCGAGGTCGACTTTACCTTTCATACTTCCGTCGGTTGATAAATTAAGTACCAGTTGCGTACTGGGATCAATCTAATCGACTGACCCCCTCCCCCAAAATTTCGGGCCTTGTGCCTAGAATAGAAAAGCATAGTGGTAGTTTGGTCCATTGTACTTTGATCTTGCAGAGTGCTCACCACTCCTTCTATTTGAGGGTAGAAGGCAGAAAACTGAAATTTGTGTTGCAGCTCACTATGAAAGGTACCGCTTGCGTCCCCTTCCTTGACTGAGTGGTAAACGCTATATTTGTTTATGAAATTATTCTTTACGACACAAAATCCAAATTTCTGTTTCGAAATTCATCCGCCAAACGGGCACAAACAACTAATAACACGGGACCTATGCAAGCGCTTTGCAAAACATTACCAATTAATCAATTGACAAAAAGCTTACGAGCGAAAAGGTATGTATTCAGTTGCTGCTGCTGCTACTACAGGTTCTACTACTACTACTACTACTACTACTACTACTACTACTACTACTACAACACCAAATTAATAACAACAACAATAATAATAATAATAATAATAATAATAATCATTATATTCCTTTCTATTAAAAACACAAGGCCTGAAATTTGAGGGAGGGGTAAGGGAATGGTCGATTACATCAACCCAGTGTTTCACTGGTACTTAATTTATCAACACCGAAATGTGGAAAGGCAAAGTCGAACTCGACAGAATTTGAATTCCTAACGTAACGACAGACGAAATATAGCTAAGCATATTAATAATAATAATAATAATAATAATAATAATAATAATAATAATAATAATAATAATAATAATAAGAAGAAGAAGAAGAAGAAGAAGAAGAAGAAGAAGAAGAAGAAGAAGAAGAAGAAGAAGAAGAAGAAGAAGAAGAAGAAGCTAGGCATTTATTCAATTGACCCGCTTTTACAGCTACTCCATCTCGCTTAAATTGCAGTAATGGTCTTAACAGTATAATTACATCGGAGAATGGAATTCCAGCACTACATTTATATATGTGCATACATACACATGTGTGTACGCATTCGCAGGTTGATGTACGTATACACACACACACATACATACAAGCGTACATGCACATAGGAATATATGCATATACATACACACACACACACACACACACACACACACACACACACACACATACACACACACACATATATATATATATATATATATATATATATATATATATATATATATGCAGAGAGAGAGAGAGAAAGATGCATACGTGTATATAGATGCATGTGTGTGTATGTGTGTGTACTTGTGTGTGTGTGAGTGTGGGTGTGGGTGTGTGTATGTGTGTGTGCGTGCGTGTGGATGTATATGTAGGCTCCATTGCTGTAATGTGGAGCTAGTTGATTTCTTGTGAAATCCTAGCTTATCCAGATTCTCACTTACGCAATTCAATGTATATATGTATGTATGCACGTATGTATGCACGTATGTATGTATACGTGCTGATGTGTATGTTTTGTTTCATATATGTATCCTCGTGCATATACTTTACATGTCTAGACATGCTCATATATCCTTAAGTGATAAACTTGTGGAAAGTTTCACAGATTTTTACAGTTCCAGTGATGGATGGATCTGTATTCTTTGAATCAGCCGTCAGTTTTCTGGCTTTGAGAAGACTAATCTGTCAAGATTGGTATTTAGGTAGTGTGTTACATATCCCAGCACCGCAATAATTACAGGTATAAACTTGAACTTGTACTCTGTATGTAGTGTGTAACATGTATACTGCATGTATGTATGTATGTTTGTATGTATGTATGTATGTATGTATGTATGTACGTATGGGTATCCGTTATTAGATTAGGACCGTACTGGTGCCCTATTTCCAGCGCTTTAATAAATAATATCTACCCGAATAATTAATAGGATACATATTTTCTGTATCCCTAATTATGGAATATTTGTGTACAACTTGAATTTTCTTTCTTTTCGTATTTAATTTTCCTACGAATTTGAATTTATGCCGATTTTAAACAGTATACACACACATACACATATAGACACGTATAGATACACATATGCACATATATATGAATATATATATGCACATATATATATGAATGCACATATATATGAATGAATACGCACACACACACACACAAACATGCAGACATATGTACGGAGTGTTCCAACACAATTTCTCTCAAATATATTTCTGTTGCAACGAATGTCTTTGTCAACTTATGTGTGTGGGTGTGATTGTGTGAGTTAGTGAGTGAATGAGTGAGTGAACAAGTAAGTGGGAGGGCGTGCGTGTGTGTGTTTGTGTGTGTGTGTGTGTGTGTGTGAGGTGTATGTGCGCGTGTTCAGATAAATGTATATAGATAAATGATTTCTCGTTTTGTCTGTCTAGTTTAAAAAAACTAAAATAACAAACGAAATAAAACTGCCTAACTTTCTTTTTGCTTTGTTATGTTTCGAAGCATGTTACGTGCTAAAACTGGCTTCTTCTTCTTCTTATCGAGACAACAACAGCTATTTGCAACAATTCCAGTGAATGAATGCTGTAATATAATATGTAATAGAGTAAGAGGAGTCTGGAATTTGTTACGAGAATGTAGGCATTCTGTTAATGCATCTTTATCTCTTTGTCATTTCTACATCCATGCGTTACTACGTCCTTATACTTGTACGTGCTGTCAGTCGGAATGAGCTTGTAAAGATTGTGGTTATTATACATCACTACCGTCTCATCCGTTACTCTCTCTGTTTCTACAAATTTTTCAAAAATTACGCTCAGAAGCACAATCTGATACGAGCCAACCATGAAGTGAACTGCGACGTACTAGAGCTGCAGCTACGAGCCGCCAAATCGCTCTCATTTTACATTCTGCTACCGTCTTAAAAACTAAGGACGCATAAGAAAATAAAGTCCTTGTTAAAATGTATTCTAAAACCATGACATAATGATCCAGACCGAAATGATTTCGATAGTCATTCTGCAAGGTGAGAACAAATTCTGCGTTTAAAAAAATAATCTCTTACATAAATTACGCTCGCTGATGAAAATGATATGAAAACTTAAAAGACGTGAAATAATTCGTTTTTAACTGTGAGACTCGAAGTTGATAAGGCTATAAATAATAGTGTGTAAAAGTTTAGTTAAGCCCCATCCAATAGTCAAACTCGGAGACTTCAAATTTTGCTTCTTACACACTATGATTTATAACAACCAATGATATTGAACGAGTTCAAGATGGAACGTCTTCCGGAGCATTCAATTTGTAGTAGAAGTTCCTTAAAACAGGCTCTACAGCCTTTTTGATAGGTCAATGAAAAACGTAGTTGGTCATAAGTCAAAGGTTCTTTCAGTAACTGGCTGACCTATAAATAGGGCAGCAACTACAAGAGTGAGATATTTAAAGTATTACTATTTCATATAAACAATTTCAGAAATTCTTCCCACATTCTATAGAAAAATAATTGCACATAGTTGTCGTTTCAGAAATCTTACGGAAGATGAGACGATAACAATGCTATCCAGCATTGATTTAAGTTACACTGCGTTGTTCGCAATGACGAAGTGAGTTCCCTTGCCAGGATTAGAAGAATGGTAATGAAGGTACTTCTCTGTAACTGAACCAAGTCCAGGAATTTCAAAGCGGATTAAGTAATGCTAACCTTAAAAGCCTTCATAGGACTCCACTCTACTTGTAGTTGTTGTTGGCACTCCGTCGCTTACGACGACGAGGGTTCCAGTTGATCCGATCAACAGAACAGCCTGCTCGTGAAATTAACGTGCAAGTGGCTGAGCACTCCACAGACACGTGTACCCTTAACGTAGTTCTCGGGGATATTCAGCGTGATACAGTGTGAAAAGGCTGACCCTTTGAATTACAGGCACAAAAGAAACAGGAAGTAAGACTGAGAGAAAGGTGTGGTGGAAGTGTACAGCAGGGTTCGCCATCATCCCCTCCCGGAGCCTTGTGGAGCTTTAGGCGTTTTTGCTCAATAAACACTCACAACGCCCGGTCTGGGAATCGAAACCGCGATCCTATTACCGCGAGTCTGCTGCCCTAACCACTGGGCCATTGCGCCTCCAGTCTACACAGATAACCGTTGAGTCTTTGCCGAGTTCAGCAGCCCTTGTAAGCACTTATCGTTTTTGTCCTGTTAGGTCCAGGTGTGTTTGTATGGTAGGAATTTTGCTTCCGAAACACATGGTTCCAGGTTTAGCCCCGCTGCGTGGCGCCTTGGTTAAGAGTCTTCAAATACAGTTTCGGGTCTTGTGAATAGATTTGGTAGTATGAAACTGAAAAAAGCCCATCATATTTGTGTGTCTGTGTGTGTGTTTGTGTGTGTGTTTGTGTGTGTGTTTGTGTGCGTCTGTGTGTATGTGTGTTCGTGTGTGTCTGTATGTTTGTGTGTCTGTTTGTGTATGTTTGTGTGTATCTGTGTGTGTTCATGTGTGCCTGTGTGTGTTTGTGTGTGTTTGTATGTGAGTGTGTGTATTTGTGTGTGTCTGTGTTTGTGTGTGTGTCTGTATTTGTGCGTGTGTTTGCGTGTTCGTAAGTGTGTCTTTGTATTTCTTCCTCACCAACGCTTGACAACCGGTGTTTGTTGTGCTTATATCTCCGCAACCTAGCGGTTCGGCGACAAAGACAAACAAAATAAATACGAGGCTTCAAAAATGTAATGAGGTCATTCGTTCGGTTAAATTCATACAAGGTGGTGGCCGCAGTGTACTGACTGAAACACGTAAAAAGATTAAATTTGTTTTTTAAAAAGCGTATCCGTCTACCTCTACACACCAAATTATGACTTTCAAGTAGTGTTACCGGTTCAGTGGTTTCTAGCCGACCATAAAACTGTAATAGTTTAAATAATGACCAGTAGCAGGTCAAATGTGATGTAACATGACACACGCACAGTATTCTTTTCTACTCTAAGCACAAGACTCTAAATGTTTGGGGAGAGGGGGTCAGTCAATTATATCGACCTCAGTATGCAACTGGTACTTAATTTATCGACCCCGGAAGGTTGAAAGGCAAAATCGACTTCGGCAGAATTTGGGCTCAGAACGTACAGACAGACGAAATACCGTTAAGCATTTCGCCCGGCGTGCTAACGTTTCTTATTTCTTTATTGCCCACAAGGTGCTAAACATAGAGGGGACAAACAAGGAGATTAAGTCGATTAGATTGACCCCAGTGCGTAACTGGTACTCAATTTATCGACCCCGAAAGGCTGAAAGGCAAAGTCGACCTCGGCGGAATTTGAACTCAGAACGTAACGGCAGACGAAATACCGCTTAGCATTTCGCCCTGCGTGCTAACGTTTCTGCCAGCTCGCCGCCTTGACACACGCACCGTATTGAGATTAAACACAATAAGACCAACACAGAGGCCGTCTTTGAATGGAGTGTTCCAGCTATGACTTTCCCGCGTTTTTTTTTTTTTTTTTCATACAACACTCTCCTATTTGGACTCATTACTCTTTGAAACGGCAGAGTTAAATTTGAGACAGAGTCAGTTGGTATTTCTAGTAGATCGATCGACCATGTAGAAACATTCTCATTGGACCAAGTTTCAACGTTTGTATGTGTATACTTGGCACTTTACCAAAAATTATGTTGGGAACAGAAGCAGATAAACAAACCGACTGCAGTCATCAGAAAGATCATTGCTAGTTGGTATAGTAACGTGTAATTAACCAAAACTGCTGTAAATATAGGAGAAAGCTGATATGAAGAAATCATATTGGCAGAAAATAGAAAACGATAGCACTTCAATCCAATTTCTTCCCTTTCTCTTTCTTTTTCGTGGCTCTTTCTTTTATTCACACTTTCTTGTTTATCTTTCTACTTCTCCCTATATGTATCTCCCTTTCTCTCACCCCTTTCTCTGTTCCTCTGTATGTCACCCTCCGTCTCTTCCTCAGAACTTCTCCCCATTGAAATGTAGCTTTCATTAATCTCACTCTGTATTCAATTCGCACTTTCGTACTCTCTTTCTCTCTCACTCTTTCTCTCTCACTCTTTCCCTCGCTTCCTCTTTCAATCTCTCCTCTCATATATCGCCATACGATCAACCATTAATCTCCTTAACTAATTCTCATTTTCATTCCCTTTCTTTCCTTTCCCCTTTCTTACTCTAAACCACACTCTTTCTCTTTTACAATATCCACCCCTACCTTATATCGGCCTATACTCATGCATTATTCTCATATCCTATCTGATTCTCTCCGCCACTCACTCATTCATTCAATCTCACAGTACTCCCACTCATCCCCTCCTCTCTCTCAGTTCTCCAGCCATCACCCTATATCTAACTGTCTACTGGCCTTTCTGAATATTTGTCTCCATAGATATCTAACTCACCATCTGTATTGCAGCGGATAAATCAACTCACAAATTTGACACACACTCAATCTGTTTCCCTACCTGCCCATCCATCTCTAAACCTACCTACCCACCTATATACCTACCTACATACATACCTAACTATATGCGTACATTCGTACAGTCGTACCTAACTGTCAGTTTTATCCACATATCACTTACCATATTATTTAAGAACGTATATGCTTATGTATGTAATTATTCCTGTATATATTGATTGTATTTCTCTATGTAAATATATATGTGCGTATATGTATCTATGCATTAATACATTTATGAATATATGCTTACACGGATATATTCATTATATGCCCACGTGAGTATTGATACATATTTGCGCTTATGCATGTATATGTCTTTTTCTCATTCTCTTTCCCCCATTTCTTTCTTTGTTTATTTGTTTCTTATATATATATATATATATATATGAGTGAGTGTGTGTCTACATATATATGTCTATGTTTGTGTGTGTGTGTGTGAGCGTATATGTGTGTGCGAGTGTTTGTAGGTGAGTGCTTATGCATAGAGATACATAGAGATAGAGGCCGAGGGGGTTAATAGACAGGTAGCAGACAACCATAGAATGAAACTTATACTTAAAGGTATCTAACTATCTACCTATCCATCTATCTATCTCTCTCTCTTTCTCTCTCTCTCTCTATGTATATATATATATATATATATATATATATATATATATATATATATATATATATCAATACCTACCTACCTACCTAAGTCTATCTTTGTGATCTATACGTTTGTCATGTAAATATATCTGTCTTTGCATCGGCGTATGTATATGTGTATGTATGTGTACGTGCGAATGTGTCTGCGTAGCCATCCATCTACTTAATTATTTCTCACAGAATCAAATAAGCAATAACTCAAACTGTATATCTGTATTATCTTTCCAATTTTCCCTGTCCCTATCAATTACGTGATCTGTAGACTTTCGTATTGGTCAATTGAGACGCGTGGCACCTTACATTTGGTCTATTTTCTTCACATTCGCCTATCACAAAGCGAGACATTACCCTACCAGGCATTATCTTGCAGTTAATTAAAGGCATGATAAGGTTGCTGTTAGTGTTGCTGCTGCAGTTGTCGCCGTCGTCGTCGTTGTTGCTGTTGTTGTTTTTGTTGTTGTTGTTGCAAGGACATATGGAGAAGGCAAATTCAAATGACAATGCTATATGGTATTTGATGTTGCTGACAATGAATGCTATACTGAGGTAACGTGGTTCCATCAACATGGTCAAACAATCTACTAGAGGTAGCAGCCGTGACAAGACTCCCTAAAGTCGCACTGTTTCGTGATAAATGAGGAAAAGTGAAACTGAAAATATATCAGTTTCAAAATATGGCGCGAGGCCAGCGAATTTAGTGGAGGGATAAGGGAATTACATCGCCTTCAATTGTCTCTTTTCTTTTACTTGTTTCAGTCATTTGACTGCGGTTTTGCTGGGGCACCGATTTTAGTCGGGCAAACCGACCCCCAAGACTTATTCTTTGTAATCCTAGTTTTTGTTTTATCTGTTTCTTTTGTCGAACCGCTATGTTATGGGGACGTAAAAACATCAGCATCGGTTTTCAAGCGATGTTGGGGTGGGGACAAACACAGACACACAAACACAGACACACACACACACATATATATACACACACACACACACACACACACACATATATATATATATATATATATATATACCATGAGCTTCTTTCAGTTTTCGTCTACCAAATCCACTCACAAGGCTTTGGTCAACCCGCGGTTATAGTAGAAAACACTTGCCCAAGTTGCCATGCAGTGGGACTGAACCCGGAACTATGTGGTTAGTAAGCAAGCCACTTACCACACCTGAGTTCAACTCATTTTATCGACCCCGAAAGGATGAAAGTGAAAGTCGAACCCGGCGGCATTTGAACTCGGAACGTGTATACGGACAAAATGCTGGTAAGCATCTTTCTGGCACGGTAACAATTTTGCTATCTCACTCCATTGTGGAGACTGAAAATATCGCTTTATATATATACGCATTTGCTTGATCAGAAAACGATTAAGACTTGCCTCCTATTTCTAGCATGCTGTGCAACTGCAATGAAAATTCTTATAAAAAGCACCCTTTACATGTTGTGTAGAGGCTCACAATTTATTTGGTGTAGAGGTTTGTTAGCTGGTTTGTGTAGGAGCTTGCCATTTGGTTGGTATAGAGACTCGGTATCTGATAAGATTAGTGGTGCGCTATCCGGCTGGTGTAGCTGCACATTAGTTGATTGCTGCAGAGGCTCGCTATTTGGCTACTTCCGAGGTTCGCTATTTGGCTGGCATAGATGCCAGGTCGTTGGTTTCTACTAAGCACTGATTCTCAACCGGAACACACTTACTGACTCAGATGGCACAAAACTGCCAATACCAGCCCGTTGTTGAAGTATTTTGAGGAATAAATTGGGTATACATCTACAATACACAAAATACTGTAACAATTTGTTTTACATAATTCCTAATAAGATTTAATTATGAAAAAGCGGCGATCTGACTGAATCGTTAGCACGCCGAGTAAAATGCTCAGCGGCATTCCGTCCGTCTTTACGTTCTGATTTCAAATTCAGCTGCGGCCCACTTTACCTTTCATCCTTTCGAGGTCGATTACCAGTTGAGTACTGGAGGGGACATAATAGTGTATCTCCCTCCCACGAAATTGCTGGTATTGTGCCAAAATTTAACACTAATATTTAATTATGAAAATAGAATTGGATATTTTAAACATGGGGGTCCAATGGAGTTAAATAGGAATCCCATGGTACCATCAGCAAAAAATGGTTCAAAACCATTGGTCTACAGGTTCGTCAATCTAATTTGCATCGAACGGTGACTCACCAAATGACTGGTGAGTGACAAGTGCATTGGTAGGTACAGAAGCCCGCTAGAGGTTTAGCGTAGAGCTGTATCAGTCGGTTCGACTAAGTATAATTATTACGTATCTCAAAAAAGGCGAATCAAAATTGTTAGATTATAGGCGCATGAGTGGCTGTGTGGTAAGCAGCTTGGTAGCTTGGCCAAGTGTATTCTACTATAGCCTTGGGCCGACCAAAACCCTGTCAGTGGATTTGGTAGACGGAAACTGAAAGAAGCTCGTCGTATATATATATATACATACATATATATATATATATATATATATATA
>NC_142939.1:25333982-25336482 GCF_046866305.1 Octopus bimaculoides
ATATATATATATATATATATATATATATATATATATATATATATATATATATATATATACGAATATCTTCATTATATGTGGGTAAATAAATCATTGACGCATGTTAGACCTAACTAATGGGTGTCACACACACATATACACACACAGATAAACGGTTAACTAGAGAGATAGAGAGATAGATAGGTACATACATACACACATACATACATACACGCATACATACATACTTACATACATACATGCATACATACAAAGAAATACACATATACAGTCATATATGTACACATGCACTATGCAATTGAGGTTGTGTATAATTTTTGACAAGCAAGAATTTTCTAGTAATTTATTTGATATAGACTTGTTTGGTTTCGTTGTTCAAATACCATTCACCGGCCACTCAGCGTTATTGCTTCATTTATGTGAGTTAATAAAATCATAAATGTGTGCTACTTATTTGTCTCTATTCTTCTGTGTCTGGTCGATAACAGTTAATGCCAGAAAATTGCTGTGTTCATGACGCCCGGTGAGTCAAAAACATGCTCCATCAGACAATCAGGCTTACCGTTAATGGTATGTCACTTTTGTAAAATAGCTGATTGTTGAGTTTATCTTTGTGAGTCGGTACCAATTGCCTCCAAGCGAGTGAAGTACCTTCCCTGAAAGCGGAGTTTATGTTAGTAAATCGAGAATTCATTGTGTATGCTATTTCTAGTACTCTTATACGTTTTTGCTTTCCGCATATATGCCACTAACCGTTGGCATATATGCTGTTTCCCTGTAAAACAGTTACACTTTCTTTATAGGAGGAAAAGTAACAATGAAAAAAATGAAGCTAGTTCAACAGGTGTCAGTTTTACTATATAAACATTTTATTGAAAATAATTACCATCAATTTCTCAAGAACAACGGGACAGCAATGTTATAGCAAAAGTTGATAGGAAAGAGAGAAACACGGCATATTTAATACACTGCTATGTTCCAAAAGCGTCACGTATTGAATAATATAGATCAGCTTTATATGCCGTCTTATGTTCAGCTATCTCAAAAGTCCCTCATAAGGGTAAGGTTATACTATTAGGGCGTGTAATGCCAGGCTAAACTCATTTGGCATCGTGCAACTTGTAAGCACAAAGGAGGCAAAAGGAATTACACTGGGCTACGTCTGCTTCTTGTCTGTCATAAACTTTGACCTCTGTCTCACAAACATCTTGTTTTAGCAGTGAAATTAACATAAAGCAACTTGAATGCACCCCTCGGTTTAGCTAATTGCCCAACAACTGCAAACAGGGTAAAAGATATAATTTTCACTAGGAATTTCCCAACCAAACATAAATACACGTACACACACACACACACACACACACACACACACACACACACGCACGCACACGCACACAAACACACACAAACACAGGCATATATTTGTTTGCCATTTTACATTTTAATACATATATTCCTTTGCTATATTACGTGTTACTACGTTTCGTGCTCCCTCGAGTATCGTGAATACTTTCAATTTGAATTTATTTCCCTATTCATATCTGAGTGTCTGTCAGTCTGTCTGTCTTTTTCTTTCACCTTCCCCGTCTCTCTTTCCCTCCCCTCTCTCTCTCTCTGTATATATATATATATATATATATATATATATATATATATATATATATATATACGTATGTATATATACATACATATATATATATATATATATATATATATATATATATATATATATATATATATATATTATACCTACAAGCATACATGCATATATGCATGTACATAAATATATATACAGACGTATAGCGTGCTGTTTCGTTATGGGTTTGATCAACAAAAAAGTGCATTATCAAGTGAGAGATAATATGATTTAATAAACGTTTCTTTGAAACGTGAGCTACAATTAGGTTCATGCTCGGACAGTAGTGGTTAGTTCAGTTTCTAAAGCTTGCTGTATATCATCGGTTAATCATTCAGGCTGAAAATACAACATAGCTGCTCTCTGAGGAAATGCGAGGGAAGAACTAGAAATAACGAGAAATGAAAGTAAATGAAAAATGAAAACGTGAAAAATGTATGGAGGGAATGGAGACACGACTTGTGTCCCCCTTGTCCGTTAGATACGCATAATGATATTTTGTCTGATTAATTCGACAAGGAAAAGAGGAGTGATCTTATCTTCGTTAGTAACAGAAGCAAACATGCATGTCTCCTCATGTAAGTAGGAGCCTGGGTTTTCAAATTAAAGTTTTAGAATAGGCGCCCGGTGTCACTTAGATATCAACTGAATGAAAGTTTCGACTGGGCGTTTTCAAAATTTGTTTACATCTATGGCTACACGGGAAATGCTACCAATCAAACAAGAATTTTGTACCTACGTTTGTCTTAAGATTCTTATAGATATAGGGTTGAAGATGAACCTCATAATCTTTCTATATCCATTTTTAGGCTTCGTACTTTTCATGATAGTGGTGGAAGGTATCTTCTCTCTGCAGCCACTGAT
>NC_142939.1:25341482-25373982 GCF_046866305.1 Octopus bimaculoides
CCAGCCGTGACTATCTCCTCTCTTTAGAGTTATATAAGACTACATACTCAAGATACTGTTTCCTTATTTAGGGTCGTAAGGTGATTCGAGGGAGAAATTCTCTCCATTTTTAGAAGATCTAAAGGCCATGAAAATTTCCCCTAGTTTTCTTATTGCAGTCAGAGCAGAAGCGAGCAAGGTGGATGGCAACAGTAAACTCCAGCATAAGGTGGGTAAGTCGATTCCAAAGTGGCTATTTGTTTATTTCTATTGAACAAACTGACTAAATATGAAAACATTTCTCAAAACCTCATTTTCATTCTCTGATGATTTTCGCAATGTAGCAAAAAACTAACTGAAGTATTTTTCTTCTGTATTTACAAGAGTTTCTTTTGTAGCATATTAAGGAGTTTAAGGCATTTCTTTCGGCAATCAGTTTCGGATTACACTATAGTGATGAAGACGTCAATGTCATCTTTCCAAAATGCAATTGATGAGCAAGGCTTAAAGTGTGTAATTTTTCAAAAAGTCTTTTTTGAATTCTCAAATATATCCTTTATGCAAGGGAACTCTTGTGTTTGATACATTACCCAGTACCATTTCATTACTAAAATAGAATTAATAACAATGTACGGAAGGATAGGTTTTCATTACGTAATTGTTGGTCAATGGATTACATACTTATATGTGATTGATAGTATGTTACATCCTAATAAATGAAATATTCGATATATTTGGGTTTCAAATCTACTAATTTTCTTCACAAGGAGATATTAGTATGATATACGTTTAGAAACGATAAACTGAAATGTAAGCACATTTCTGTTCCATTTCTCTTATTGGGATTAGAGTTAGAAATGTCCTTAACAGCATGCGTCGGACAGCCTTAGAGTATTAAGCATTGGCTGTCATCAAATAAAGCCAGAGCTTTACAAAATCCAACTTTGAACGGGTGTGTATTTCGTTGTCATGCAGAAAGCTATAAGCGTTTTCTATCCCGAGAGATTTAATCTCCCGAGGAAATGGGGCCTTAATATGCTGAAGCATAATCCAATATATATTTCATTCTTAGGATAAAACGTACGGTAGTAACAGAGTATGTTGACGATGCAGGTACGATTCTTGCGTGAGCGTCTTTTTTGGAAGTACACTTTGTCATGCATCAAACAGGTTTTAATACTTCACAGAAGGATTTATTCCTTTAAATTAAGTTACTTCGGAGACAATATCTGACGTGAATATATATGGAGAAGATATAACAACCGATAAAGGATTATGGGTTATTATTATAGAAGTATCATAAAAGGATATACGACCGTATAATATGAATATAAGCTGCTTTTACATCCATCTGCAATCAGCCGTCGCGTCAATGACTGTTCATGACTTTGGCATGACTTGATAAACTTTCTTTTTACTGGTTAATTTTTCGATTGAGTTTCTCATTTATTATGATTAATTCCCTGCCAGCCCATAATCCTTTCTGCAATATCTTTAAAGAACGTGGAAATTTATTATTACATGCATAAAAAAAGCAACAACATTATGCAAGGAAAACAAACAAAACGGGATTGCAAATGTATGTGAGAGAAGATTCATTTGTAGTATCATTCCTTTTAGGTTCTCTCGTATTAAATTGATAAAACACAATACAACTGACACATATTTTCATTGTAAGAATGTTAACCGCTTTCTTTCTATAGTTTGGCTATTTCCGATTCTAAACGTTCTCAAAACTCATTAAAAACCAGACCCGATAATGTTAGCCTTTGTCAGATGAACAATAAGTTGGCATTTTCAATAAGCTATGGACACAGGCGTGTCATCTCGTCAAAACAAGACTGAATATTCGTCCTTATCAAGCAATTGTTTTAGTCAGCCATAATGTCAAGGAATTCACAATTTAATGAGATCTGTCTGTTTGTCTGCAACACGAAATTTTCTCTAATGCAGGTGTCAAAGCAACGCAGCTAACTTAGAATTTACTGTCAAATTTCATTACAGACATTTCTCTATAAAATAGTAACAACAACAACAACCACATCGACAACACCCTTCTCACAGATCTTCATAACAGCTAACTTACAAAACTGAATGAAACTTTCTCCAGCATACATTAATATTTTGGTCTATTGGAATTTTCTGCTTCTGTATTCAGCTTCTACATTATACACACACTGATATACACACACACACATGCACACCTAGTCGGATACCGCTAAAACGAAAAGGCACTTGAAATTAAGTCAAGCAGACATATTGAAATAAAAATATGTACAATATACCCGGTCTGAAGTCACAGTGTGTTTCTAGCGGTTAAGCTAATTCAATTTTGCAATGACTAAAAATTTCTGTATGTATTTATGTATGTACGTACGTATGTACGAATGTATGTGTGTGTATGTGTATATGTGTATGTGTGATTACTTGTGTGGTGCCTGCGTGTCTGTAGTCTGTAGTGTGTTAGTGTGTTTGTGTGCATACGTAGGTATAGTGGCTGTTTAAATAAAGTTAGTCCAAATAAGCTCTTGTGTGTTCGTATGTATATGAGTTTTATGTATAGACTTGTGTTAGAGAAAAAAAAACGAATGTGATATATAACTACACTTAAAAATTCCTAGCGAAAGTTTGTTTTAATCACATCCACCTTGAGACTTCTTGTAAAATATATTCTTAGCATAGTATGAGCAACGGTGAGCGATATCATAATCCACCAACATAACTGCTTTCATACTATTACAGTCCCATATGATTTCACGTCCGGGTATAAAATACCTTCAATTTAATGAAAGCAAGGTTGGAGAGATTACGCTCCCGTTTTCTTTTTTATTTTTTCTGTAACTGCCTAGAGTTATCACATGATTTAAAAATACTTTGACGTGGCAAATATGAAACCAGTAGGGGACTATTAATCCATAATCCCTGTTTATGAATGAAGCTATGAATATATCTAAAGCTGATGTCATCACGAAAAACTAATTACGATATCATGATCACATGAGTGAGACTTCCCTCTTGTGTGAAACCATAAAGCTTGAAAAATATGTAGCATTTAATTTTCAGTAAGCACCTTATAATTAAAGCAATAGGCTCTAATTTCGGAAATTGATATTATATTCTTTACGACTACATTTCTGTGAATATCTATATATTGGTATCTTGTAAGATTTTTCGGGAGATCATGTACCAAAACTTCGAGACAATTATATTTAACCACACTTTCTTACCCTGATAAATTGTAGATACTTCAGTAGATATTGAAAGACTTTTCATGAACACAAATTCTAAAAGATTCCATAAATAAGGAACATCAAAACAAAAGAGCACCACTCTTGGTAGCGACAAAGCATTTACCGAATATAAATTCCATCTATGAAGCGGTGAGCTAGCAAAATCGTTCGCAGGCTGGCTAAAATTCTTAGCGTCATTTCGTCCGTCTTTACGTTCTGAGTTCAAATTCAGCCGATGTCAGTTTCCTCTTTTATCCTTTCGAGGTTGATGCAATCGACTGACCCACTACTCCGAACTTGCTGGCTCTATACCGAAATTTGAAACCAATATTATAAGACGGTATGAGGCGGAGATCAGGCAGAATCGCTGTTGGTATGCCAGACAAAAAGAAATATCAACCAGTGGAACATTGGAACATTAAGCATGTGATAGCTGCTAGGTGATAGGGCTGCATTAGGACTCGGATAGAATTTCTTTTCAGCTGGGAAGATGGGAGAAAGTTGAATTAAAGAACCTTACACAAAGGAACAATGCATCCATTAACCGGTTGGGGAATTGATATCCCGACCTTCTGATCGTAAGCCAAACACGTAAATATAGAGAATCGCGTCTTCGCACAAACACAGGCACTGACATATACACATATATATATACATATCAATCCATGTATATGCATATATATCTATATATGTATACGATTATATATGTATGGACGGATGTATGGATGGATAGATATATGCACACATGTTTATATGCGTGGGTTTATGTGTCTATAAGAACGCATATACATATATATGCCTGTTCTCAGTGTGTGGGCGTATGTTTGTAAGTGTTTGCTTTAATAAAATGGGAAATGTGTTGAAGATAATGATAACCAAAAAAAAAGACAAAATGTCTGCGGACGACATAAATCCGGAAGTGAATATCAATGGTGTTGAACGTCTCAGCCATCTTGAGGCTGCTTGTTGCCCAGTGAGCCAAACAACGCATTTCTAATGAAGACTAGCTTCGAGGCATTTATTTCCATTTTTGGAAGGAAAAACTAAAAGAAGCAGATCCATGAGAAGAAATATAAAGAAAACAGCTTTTTTTCAGCTTCTGCTTTCTTCAGGCAATTTTCTCTTCGCATCAAAGTAAATTAGTTCTGGTAGTATGAGTTTAAACTCTGTATTGATAAAAAACCTCAAATGAAGGCCTAGAATAAAAGTATAAAAGTATTCATGACGGTTATATAAAAGATATATATATTTGTCTTCTTATTTGAAAAAAATATTCTATTTGATTGATTCAAAGATCTTAACGCGTACACTATAGTGTCCTGTTATTTTACATGATGGGTTCAAGCACCAGTCCATGCTGGGCAGTTAGTTGCAACAACACTGCCTGTGTTGTTCATTTTCACATTTATCAGAGACGACGAATTTTTCTTCGATCCTTTTGAAGGCGGATAGTAGGCGCTAATAAAGCGTCTGAAAAATTCAGAGAAGCACCTGCCGTCTTCGCTGGCTGCTCAGACTAATTTTCTTCTCTCTACGATGTTTATTGTGTTCCTAACACTGTACGTCCATAACAGATGTTCTTTTAGAACAGATAATGCGGTAGCTCGTCAAACGACAATGCCTATACATCAAGAATGATATATAGTTCTCTCTTTCCCTCTCGCTCCCGTTATATAACTCTCCAGTGTGTAATGTCTCTCTTTTTCACTCAGTCTCTCTCTCCCACCATATATATACATATATATATATAATATACACATATATATATATGTGTATATATATTTATATATACATATATATATATATATATATATATATATATATCTTTCTCACTCGCTCTCTCACTCCGACGAAGGGAAATAACCCTGAAATCCGGATACGTTCGTGCTGGTCGAGGTGAGAGGGATAACTCCCTTGGCAAACAGGACACAGTCGTGTGTCGATAAGCCAGCTGGAGGAGATGTCCTCCTGGGGCTAAAATCAACAGTAACATCCACCCCTAGGGGTCAGCCACACTTAAGTGGCAATATACTACACTTTATCGTGCAGTTACTGTTAATACTTCATTTAGAGAATTAACATATATATATATATATATATATATATATATATATACATATGCATATATATGTATGATATCTATGAGATGTGGGTGTGATGAGACACTTCCTTCTTAGCCACATGGCTACGGGTTCAGTACCGGTGCGTGAAAATTTGGCCTCATTGACCCGGACAGACCAATGCCTTGTGAGTATAACAGCATACCCACCCACTCCAACACACACATACTGACATATATACATACATATATATATGTGACTAAGGAGTTAGAAAACACCTACATTGCTAGAAATAAGAGCTAAGCCGTTCTAATGCTGTAGTTAACGCACACGAATAAAAACAGACATTTTAGTGTATATCTTTTCATTCATGTGCGTTAACTACAGCATTAGAATGGCTTAGCTGTTATTTCTAGCATTGTAGGTGTTTCCATACACCCTAGTCGTATTTAGTGACGTTAGTAATCCTCCATTTTAGTAAACCATTGTAAACTACAATTCTTTTATTCTTTTTTTTGTTTCAGTCATTTTGACTGCGGCCATGCTGGAGCACCACCTTCAGTCGAGCAAATCGACCCCAAGACTTATTCTTTCGTAAGCCTAGTACTTATTTTATCGGTCTCTCTTGCCGAACCGCCATTTGACGGGACGTAAACATACCAGCATCGGTTGTCAAGTGATGTTGGGGGAAAAACACAGACACCCATATACATACATATACATATACGACGGGCTTCTTTCAGTTTCCGTCTACCAAATCCACTCACAAAGCTACTTACCACACAGCCACTCATACATATATATGTGTGTGTGTGTGTGTGTGTGTGTGTAGTATGTATGTATGTATGTATGTATGTATGTACGCAAATATTTATATACGTATGTTTGTGTATGAGTACCTTTGTGTCTGCGGTGTTTGATGCCCACCACCAGTTGTCTTTTCTTTATCTACCCGTCCCTAGAGGTTCGGTAGAATAAACTAAATATAGGAGTCAAATCCTTCGAATAAAATTCCTCAAGGCGTCCATAACAGATGTTCTTTTAGAACAGATAATGCGGTAGCTCGTCAAACGACAATGCCTATACATCAAGAATGATATATAGTTCTCTCTTTCCCTCTCGCTCCCGTTATATAACTCTCCAGTCTGTAATGTCTCTCTTTCTCACTCGGTCTCTCTCTCCCACCATATATATACATATATATATATAATATACACATATATATATATATGTGTATATATATTTATATATACATATATATATATATATATATATATATATATATATATATATATATATATATATATATATATATATATATATATATCTTTCTCACTCGCTCTCCCACTCCCTCCATATACATATATATGTATATATATATATATATATATATATATATATATATATATATATATATATATATATATATATATATATATATATATATATATATATATATATATATATATATATATATATATATATATATATATATATATATATATATATATATATATACATATATATATATATATATATATATATATATATGTATGTATGTGTCTGTATGTGTTTGTGTGTGTGTGTTTGTCCCCCCAACATCGCTTGATAACCGATGCTGGTGTATTTACGTCTCCGCAATTTAGCAAAATAGATCGATAGAATAAGCACTAGGCTTACAAAAATAAGTCCTGGGGTTGATTTGCTCAACTAAAGGCGGTGCTCCAGCATGGCCACAGTCAAGATGACGGAAAGAAGTAAACGAGTAAAACAGAGTATGTGTGTGTATATATATATATATATATATATATATATATATATATATATATATATTATATGGCTATATATTAAATGGCTAAAATTTTGTCTGGTTATCATAAGACAATATTATTTATATTTATATATATATATATATATATATATATATATATATATATATATACATATGCATATATATGTATGATATCTATGAGATGTGGGTGTGATGAGACACTTCCTTCCTAGCCACATGGCTACGGGTTCAGTACCGGTGCGTGAAAATTTGGCCTCATTGACCCGGACAGACCAATGCCTTGTGAGTATAACAGCATACCCACCCACTCCAACACACACATACTGACATATATACATACATCTATATATGTGACTAAGGAGTTAGAAAACACCTACATTGCTAGAAATAAGAGCTAAGCCGTTCTAATGCTGTAGTTAACGCACACGAATAAAAACAGACATTTTAGTGTATATCTTTTCATTCATGTGCGTTAACTACAGCATTAGAATGGCTTAGCTGTTATTTCTAGCATTGTAGGTGTTTCCATACACCCTAGTCGTATTTAGTGACGTTAGTAATCCTCCATTTTAGTAAACCATTGTAAACTACAATTCTTTTATTCTTTTTTTTGTTTCAGTGATTTTGACTGCGGCCATGCTGGAGCACCACCTTCAGTCGAGCAAATCGACCCCAAGACTTATTCTTTCGTAAGCCTAGTACTTATTTTATCGGTCTCTCTTGCCGAACTGCCATTTGACGGGACGTAAACATACCAGCATCGGTTGTCAAGTGATGTTGGGGGAAAAACACAGACACCCATATACATACATATAAATATACGACGGGCTTCTTTCAGTTTCCGTCTACCAAATCCACTCACAAAGCTACTTACCACACAGCCACTCATACATATATATGTGTGTGTGTGTGTGTGTGTGTGTGTAGTATGTATGTATGTATGTATGTATGTATGTATGTACGCAAATATTTATATACGTATGTTTGTGTATGAGTACCTTTGTGTCTGCGGTGTTTGATGCCCACCACCAGTTGTCTTTTCTTTATCTACCCGTCCCTAGAGGTTCGGTAGAATAAACTAAATATAGGAGTCAAATCCTTCGAATAAAATTCCTCAAGGCGCTGCCTCAGAATGACCGCAGTCCAATGAGTGAAACAAGTAAAGGATATATATATATATATTTATTTATTTATTCATTTATGTGTATGTGTTTGTGTCTGTTTGTCCCTCACCGTCGCTTCACAACCGATGTTGGTGACTTTATGTCCCCGTAACTTATTGTTCCGGCAAAGCGACCGATAGAAGTAGTACTAGGCTTACATAGAATAGAATAAGTCCTGGGGTCGATTTCTTCGACTAAAACCCTTTTAGGCGGTGCTCCAGCATGGCCACAGTAAATACTGAAACATTTAAGACAAAAAGAATATATATATAGATAGATACATACATACATAGGTAGGTTAGATAGTTAGATAAATAGATAGATAAATAAATATAGACAGACAGATAGACAGATAAATATATAGACAGACAGACATACATACAGACAGACAGATAAATAGACAGATAGATAACAGAGAGACAGACAGGTAGATAAATAGAGAGATAGATACATAGATAGATAGATAGATAGACAGACAGACAGACAGACAGACAGAAAAGCAGACAGACAGACATACAGACAGACAAATAGATAGATAGATAGATAGATAGATAGATAGATAGATATATAGATAGATAGACAGACAGATAGATCAATAGATAGATAGATAGATAGATAGATAGATAGATAGATAGATAGATAGATAGATAGATAGATAGATGTTCACCAAGTATCACAGGCTTTGTATTCCTACGGATAATAATCTCAAACACACGTGATCGCGATTAAACGAATCGACTGAAACTTGGCCAGCACCCTTCTCTCCAATGAAGTCTCATAATCTGACCACTTTACGATAAAGAAAATAACAATAAAAATTAATGCAAATGATGTTAACATTCAGCGCCGTCTCTCTGATTCATTATTGGATAATTCCCTCAGCCTGGCAACATACTGTCAAAGTATGACGTTGCTTTTACACATCAATCAGAACAGACTTTTTAAACACTCCGATGCAACGAACTACTAGAGAATTTATTTCTTTTTTTGTTTTTGAATCAGAGAATAAGCTTGAACTCTTTAAATTGCAACTCAGATGATTTCTCCAGGGTATACAAGAGAACATATATATATATATATGTATATATATATATATATATATATATATATATATATATATATATATATATATATATATATATATATATATATATATATATATACCTATGTGCGTGTGTGTATGTGTGTATGCGGTTGGGTGCGGGTATATCTATGTATCTATGCATCTATGTATAATTATAAACGAGATCAATTTGTTAAATAGAACTTTTGCGATTACCATTAGATATAGCATTCACAAATTAGATGGGTCTGTTAAAATGGTCAGAACTGAAACCGCTGGTCATAAAACTGTCAACCTCCCTTCCCCCGCCCCATACGGCCGCTCGCACATACATACACACGGGCATATGTCATATATATATATATATATATATATATATATATATATATATATATATATATATATATATGTATATATATATTTGTATGTACGTATGTATGTATGTATATTTATATGTTGTGTAAGTATTATGGCGAATAGATGAAGTACTGCAGAGTAAATAGTTGGTGTAACAGCTAAACTCTGGCTGTTATGAAACTACTTTAAGTTTTAGGTCAAGCAAAACAAATAGTTATCCTCTGGAGGGTTCTGCTTTTTGCATAGTACAAAGTTTTAAGCGAAGTTCTAGTATTTTAGCTCAACTATTAAACTATTACGTATAAGACTATCAGTCTGCTTTCTATCTTTATGTATGAATGTATGAATGCCCCCCCCCCACATACAGACACTTACTCTCATATATATATATACATACACACATTTATAAACATTATCGGTCGCACTTATACAGCGTATGCTGAAACGCCCATTTGCTGCAGGATAGCAAATGGGCGTTTTAACAAAACACAAACACTATGTTTGCGAGACCGATAATGTTTACATTGTTAGAGATGCTTTAAATTCGCAATTTAATATGTACATATAAATATATATATATGTATATATATATATATATATATATATATATATATATATATATATATATATATATATATATATATATATATATATATATATATATATATATATATATATATATATCTTAAATAATAAAAGTGTGTAAGTCTTTACAAGAATTTACAAGAGACCAATATGTAGAGACCGTTATTTATACCTTGTTTTGTATATCACTGTGTAAAAGACCCCAGTTTAACTGGGAATGAAACCATACATTAGCAATATAAAATGGTGATGAATTATCACCTCGAACCCTCCATAAATATACGTGTTCTTTACTGATTCTAAAATATCTTTTAGCCTGATGTATATGTATTGTTTATGAGGGAGTTTATAAAGTATTTTGCCCAGATCTACATTCTCATCAATAAGTTTATATATATATATATGTGTGTGTGTGTGTGTTTGTACGTATGTGTATATATACATATCCTTTTAAAGATCCATTGGTATTTTAATGCTGTCTTGAACCAATTGCCAAAAAATTTAGCCATGCGTATGTTTTTTTTTAATACAACAAATTAAATCATCTTACGTCATGTTTAATAAACAGCGGACATATTATATTTCACCAAGCTGTAATTGAATCTATCATAAACTTTGAGATTCTTCTTCTTCTTCTTTGTTTCTTTCCTCCTCTTTCTGTTTGTACTTTCCCTATCCCCTCTGGTTCTTTTTTCTTTTTTTTCTTTTTCTTCTCTTCTCCTCATACAAGCATGCTTCCTTCTCTTTCTCATCTCTTTTTCTCAATCATCATTCTTCTTCGTTTTCTTTTTTCATCTTCCTAATCAATGCGATAACAATTGGATGGTGACAAAACGATTTATAGTAGAGACCAAAAATAATATCCTCCATTTATAAGTTAACTCAAAAAATCTTTTTAGAAATTCCAAATAGGTATCGTCCCTTCATTTGCTATAGTACCGTCAGAAAGTATGAACCAAAGGAATACCCCATCACATAGCCGATGCAAGCACTAATTACCGAATATCTGAAACAATCAAATGGGTCCACTTAAATTTATTCCCAATAGCGACTGGCATCTCGTGCAACGCGAACGTTAGATTCGTCACGGAATTAAACAAAAAAAAAAAAAAAAAAGATTGGCACTCCGTCGTTTACGACGACGGGGATACCAGTTGGCTCGATCAATGAAATAGCTTGTTGGTGAAATTAACGTGTAAGTCGCTGAGCACTCCACCGACACACGGGTATACCATTAACGTAGTTCTCAAGGAAATTCAGCGTCATGCAGAATCTGAGAAGCCTGGTACTTTGAACTACAGGTAAAACTCATTTTTACCAGCGAAGTAAGCAGGAGCAACGTTAAAAGATGTGGGCTGCTCAAGAACTCTACGCGCCGCCAGGAATTGAACTCACGACCTTAAAACCCTGAATCACTAACCCACGCATCTTCACTCATCACAGTATAAATTCTTCTTAACGCTGTGTGTAACATTTGCTTTGATTCAATGACATATTCCAGCGTCACTTCACCTGTCATACCTATTTATTATCTTCAGATAATTTCTGAAACCTGTAGTAATTTTTGCTCAAAGCAAACAAACTTGAGTGGAATGGGAAGTCTATTATATCGACCACAGTGTTCAAGTAGTACTTGGTTGATCGATACCGAAAAGATCAGAGGTAAAATCCACCTTGGCGGAATTTGGAATCGGAACATAATGAGCCAGAAAGAACGCCGCTTTTTACTTCATTTCAGGTTAGTAACGAGTGTACAGGATCATCGCTCTATTAAATGAAATATTTTAAGGCCTTAAAATTTTAAACACAATTTAATAAAGATACGGAAATAAGAGCACATTGCCTGGATTATGTTGCAAATGATTGAGGAAAGATTGTTGTGTTTCAAAGAGACTATTTTGCATCCCATATAGAGGCAGGAATTTAAGTGGTTCTTCAGCTGTGAATCACTTAATATTTTCGCAAATGGCGACATTACTAGAAGCATTTTGCTATATTTCTGGTTTCTATATAACCTAAAATACAACAACACCATAATGTAGCACCATTTGTAGGCCCAAAAAATCTGCTGAATGTTTATGCAGGCATTATTCTATATATATTTTAGTACACACACACACACACATATATATATGTATATGCATATATGCATATATGTCAGTATGTATGTACAACTAAACATATATATATATATATATATATATATATATATATATATATATATATATATATATATATATTTGTATGTATGCATACGTCAGTTTGGACAGACAGACACATACGTATATAAGTATGTGCATAAATATCAACGTATATATTTACATATATATATATAAATCAATGTGCATAAGATAGCTTGATAGATAGTCAGCGAGAAAGAGAGAGAGAGAGAGAGAGAGAAAATTAATAAGTACATATATATATATATATATATATATATATATATATATATATGTATCTATTTATATAAAGACATACACATACATATATATATGTATATATCTATATATCTATATCTATACATATATATATATCTGTATGTATGTATATATATATATATATATATATATATATATATATATATATATATATATATATATATATATATATATATATATATATATATATGTATATATATATATATATATATATATACATATATATATATATACATATATATATATATATACATATATATATATATACATATATATATATATATATATATATATATATATATATATATATATATATATATATATATATATATATATATATATATATATATATATATATTATATATATATATATATATATATGCATATGTCTGCGTTTGTGTACATATATATATATGTATGCATAATTCTTTGCACACTTCTTTTTTTTTTTTCTTCTTACCTTTTTCACTGTCCATACATTTTCAGAGCCATAATACAATAACACAAATTTTGTTATTCACAAAACCCCCTTCGGCCCTTATTATCTCGCCAGAATTTGTGATACATTGCCAACGTACAAGAGGATATATTGTCTGGAACTCATTGAAGAGTTGGTCAGGATCTTGACACCGGCTTTATTCTGTATCTAAAAGTAACTGACGCAAACCTAGTTCCATTAGCTGATTTGTATTTTACGCAAAACAGTCTTCCCTCCCACACTTCCACCAAGCTCCATCGTCTGTTACTTTCTGTCTTAATATATTTACATTGTTGTCTGCCACTAATACTCTCGTTATCTCTGTTCGTATATACGTCAGATTTCATCTCAGTAGAAACGAGAGTTGTCGCTCATTTTGCCTCTCAAGGTCCGTCTGTGTATTTAGCTGCTTGCCTGACAGCCTGTTTGAATGTGTGTTTACATGCATGCATACACCTATCTCTCTCTCTCTCTCTCTCTCTCTCTCTCTCCCTCCCTCTCTCTCTCTCTCTCTCTATCTATCTATCTATCTATCTGCCCCACTGTCTGTCTATCTGTCTGTCTGTCTGTTTCTCTCTCTCTCTCTCCCTCTCGCTCTCTCTCTCTCTCTCTCTCTGTAATATATACATATATATATACATATATATATATACCTTTTTGTTCGATTCACTATCTATCTATCTGTCTATCTATGTATCTAAGTGTTTATCTATCTATCTATCTATTTATCTATCTATCTATATATATATATATACATATATATATATATATACATATATATATATATATACATATATATATATATATACATATATATATATATATATATATATATATATATATATATATAATATAATATAGGATAAATTCTTTATAAGAATTTATCAAGTAGTGAGCGTGAAAAAACCTCTTAATGAAAAAAATAATGAAAAAAATTTCATTATGAAAAAAATTCATCATTTTTTCATAAACATCATGGTATGTTGATTCTTGTTTATTTTTATGCATCTCGACCATACGTCTACTGATGAACAAAAGAATGCAGGTTACTTCACAGTTTTTCTGTATTTGATTGAGAAACCAGTGGTTTACCGTTAAGTTAAATGTTTTTAAGAGATAAATTTTGAAGCTGCATTCCCTCGCTTTCAGTAAATATGTTGCTTATTTTTTGGTAGTTTTTGACTTATTTAGTCCCTCGAAGCGTGAGGCATTACTACACAGTTAATGCCCTTTATATAAATGATTTATATATATTTATGAAAAAATGATGAATTTTTTTCATTATGAATTTTTTTTCATTATTTTTTTCATTATGAGTTTTTCTCACGCTGACTACTTGATAAATTCTTATAAAGAATTTATCCTATATTATATTATAAATAATTAGAATATATTCAGTGCTGAATATTATTCTGTATAAGCACATGTTACTGAGATGCAACCGGATAAATTCAAATCTCTTTCATGGACATATACTTATGAACAGAAGTCATCGTACTGTGGTGGCTACATCGTGGTATGTTGATTCTTGTTTATTTTTATGCATCTCGACCATACGTGTACTGATGAACAAAAGAATGCAGATTACTTCACAGTTTTTTCTGTATTTGATTGAGAAACCAGTGGTTTATCGTTAAGTTAAATGTTTTTAAGAGATAAATTTTGAAAGCTGCATTCCCTCGCTTTCAGTAAATATGTTGCTTATTTTTTGGTAGTTTTTTACTTATTTAGTCCCTCGAAGCGTGAGGCATTACTACACAATTAATGCCCTTTATATAAATGATTTATATATATATATATATATATATATATATATATATTAAAACAGTAGGGTAAAAAATTGGATATTAATTAATATCAATTTAATACCAGGAAATAAGCACATTAAAAGAATCAAGGAGATTCAGAAAAAAATATCTGCTATTTTTCTGTCTCTCTCACCTCTCTCTCTGTATATATACATATATATATATATATCGGTATGCTGATGCAAAGGCGAAAAATAGAATTGAAAATATGAGAATATTATTGTGTGTGTGTTTAGTTGCCATTCCTTTTCAAATGTCTTATTCAAGCAAGTGTAGTGTGGTGATGGATTGAGTTCAGGATCTTCACGATTTTAGGGATGAAGGGAGAACTTTGTCTGGGCACCAGCAACCTGGTCTCAATCACTGCAACACAATCGATACAGATAAATTGATCCAAAATTTCAGATAACATTGCCAACTCGATTGAAAAATAGACAACAAAATATGCTGTTTTCCAAACATATTCATACAATGTTTCTCTATGCCTGAATATGCCTTTGCTCTGTTGTTGTTAAGCTCCATGCGAAGTGTGATAAAACCGATCTATTATCGATAGATACGATTGTCAGATCTTATGTCCAGTCATCGTGAATATCGTATGCAACACTCTCTAATGGAATCTCATATATCAGAGTGTTTTTATCGGTCAGGGCTGCCTTGAAAGAAATGTAGGTACTGTTTCTTGTAGACGATAAAATATATACCGAGTAGTTGGTTTCATATTTATTCCTACGGGATCTGTAATCTTCGCAGAACACACGTAGTTCAGACATAGACGCACATACACACACACGTATACGCGCAGACAGACGTATATACAAACACAAACACAAACACACGCACATATTCTTGTATTCTTTTATTCGTTTCAGTCATTTGACAGCGGCCATGCTGGAGCACCGCCTTTTAGTCGAACACATCGCCCCCAGGACTTATTCTTTGTAAGTCTAGTACTTATTTTATCGGATATCTTTTGCTGAACCACTAAGTTTCGGGGACCTAAACATAGACACATACACACACACACATACACACACACACACACACACACACGATTGGCATCTTTCAGTTTCCGTCCACCAAATCAATTAACAAGGCTTTGGTCGTCCCGAGGCTAGAGTAGGAGACACATGCCCAAGGTGCAACGCAGTGGTACTGAACCCGAACCCTGCAAAATATTTGATATGTATATTAAATGTAAGCCAAGTTTACTGGTATGAGCACGAGCAAAAATCCTAAATTGCAAAGCACACTCAAGACAATATGCTTTTGTTGCTAGCTTGTTCGATTATTTTCTTAGTAGAAGGAAGAGTAGTTTAGAAGAAGGAAGTGCGTATAGGGAAGGAATTTGCATGAAATTCTTGAAAATCCACAGGAATTTGTAGGGGTGAATGCTTGAAGCGAAATATTTGTTTATTACTGAGAAACAAAGGTGCAAGGCAAAAGTGCGGAGATAATAGGATGCGTGCGTGCATGTGTGTGTGTGTGTGTGTGTGTGTGTGTGTGTGTGTGTGTGTGAAAGAAATATATTGAATGTTTTAATACTGGCGATTTCATAAGCAACATCTCCATCAGCAATATAACCATTATCACTACGCAAAATGTACCATCTTTACCACCACCACCACCAACACCACTACTACCAACACACCACTACCACCAACACCATCATCACCATCACCACAACCACCACCACCACCACCAACACCAGTATCTCCACCACCATCACTGCCACCAGTACCATATCACCACCAACACCAGCACCGCCACCATCACCACCACCACCATCGCCACAACACGTGTCAGTACAATCACTATGAACTGCAGCACAGCTACCACCATTCACCGCATGACAATCTCCTGCGATTTGGAAATTGTTGCTACAACAGTCAACGATACAACAGCAGCAGCAGCAGCAGCAGCAGCAGCAGCAACAGCAACAGCCTCACCAGCACTGACAGCAGCACTAATTAACAGCCATAAATCACAGCCTACATCATTACAATCATCATCCCCACCACCACCACCACTACATCCCTCAGTGTCAACCTTATATGTTTGTACGTATGTGTGTGGGGAGGTGTGTGTGTGTGTGTGTGTGTGTGTGTGTGTATGTAATGTCGACGGTCCGCAGATGGCAAATAAAGTGTTTAACACTTATGGCTTGCAAATTAGCTTCCAGTTCTCCATAGCTACTGGATTTTCTTGAGTATATAAAGATAATGGCTGGTTATTTCCTTGACATTTATCAAACGATTTCAACAACTTTCTAGAGAACTCAATAAAGTTCGAAAACCGGTCAAAACTGTTCATCATCTTTGGTGGCGGTGTTGGTAGTGGTGGTGGAGTTGGTAGTGGTGGTGGTGTTGGTAGTGGTGGCGGTAGTTGTTCTGGTGATGGAACACGAGCGCACGTTTGTGTGTGTATGTGTGTGTGTGTGTGTGTGTGTGTGTATAGAAATAGGAGAAAATATATTGAATGCTTTAATACAGGCGATCTAATAAGCAACATCACCATGAGCGATATAACGATTATCATTATGCAAACTGCATCCTCTTCCCCTCCAATGTTTCAGTTCATTACAGCTGTTTCTAACGAATTTTCTAATTGATCAATGAGTACATTACATCATTATAAAGGCCGTTTTCTTCAGATGACTACAAGAATACAAGAATTTTATAAATCCAGTGTATTAATTTTTTTAAAATTTACAATCAAAGACATCAGTGTGTGTGTGTGTGTGTGTGTGTGTGTGTGTGTGTGTGTGTGTGCGTTTTTGTTTGGTTGTTTGTGCGTGTGACTGTGTTTGTTTGTTTGTTTGTGGCCGTGTGTGTGTCGACAGATTAGGTAGTTAGATAGTCATTACATAGTTAGATAGTCACTTAATGCAGCATTTGATCTTGACCTGAGATGATATCTCTGGTAGACTTACCATGTTTAAAACGAAATTAATATCAGAGAAAGGCGTATATCCATCCCAGCAGTGGCGAGTGCCAGCACAATATGCCTTCGAGTCATTTTTGACCATTTTCAACGGCTCGTACACGCAGTCAGGCTCATATTCAAAGGAGAATTTGACGTCTTGCCAATAGGAAAAAACTCTGAATAAAACATTGTCTGGTGCTGAGAACAGCATCACAGCCGATTAAATGTCTAGTGCACGCAACTAAAGCAGCATTTAATTAAGATAGCTATCAATGTTCCATGCTTAGTTTGTACGCTTTGCCTGTCATTAAAGCCAAACGTCTTCTGGTGCATTCACTGACCGATGCTGGGACGGATTTTCATCAAACAAAATTAAAGGAATGTCATATAAACCATTTGCGTTCCTTTAAAATGAGGAAACAATTAAGTAGTTGTATGCTGTCAACTTAATGTGACAGTCCCCTGAAGGGAATAATACTACTGTTGGTTAGACCTAGGAAGCAGCACTGCTTCCTGTGGGCCTTGACATAAGGACACAGGAAATGTGTCAAGGCCGACAGGAAGCAGTGCAGCTTCCTAGGTCTAACCACCAGCAATATTATTCCCTTCAAGGGACTGTCACATTATGTTGACAGCATGCAACTACTTCATCGTATCACTACTGCATAAATCTCTCTGAGAGATTTAGAAATGTATTATTTCGAAAAAGAGGAAATAATTGTTTAGCACTTCTCTAGTGAAACTGATATGGGACTTGATGGATAGTACCATTAACTATTCTATCTTGTGAGGTATGATTCGAACAGGGATTGTTTTTTATAAAGGAGGAAAAATTAGATGTGATATTTGTCTATGAGAATAAATGAAGCACTTAAATGCTGTATTTACAATCTTGAGTGGTTAATCCAATTCATTCACCACGTTTATTATTTTAAATGTGTCTTAATTAGTGTATAAGTAATATCGGTTATACTAGAAACATCTTTGTGTTTCATAGGTAGAATATGTCTTTTAAACCTTATTGTTTTAGGTATTTTCTCTACACCATAATACCAATATTTCAATGAATTACAAGTACTACCATTAGTACTGGGCGTAGTGGTGTTGGAAATGACGGTGATATTTGTGTTTGTCGTTATCTTTGTCACTCAAGTGTCATAGTGACACAGATCATGCGGGGTCTGATAACTCTTAATGGCAAGATGGCTGTACAGTTGCTAATCGTGTGGAAACAGGAACCAACCCACGTAAATTTATTTTTCAGTTAGAAAATTTGCGAATGCTGGGGAAGAGAAAAAACGGTAGTTAACAGTATAGGCAACATTAAGACCAAATTCCAGAACCTTTGTCTCTAGAGTACCACGGTCTCAACACGAAAGATTGATGAAAAAGTCCAGCAAGCCAACCGTAATTTTAGCCGAGAATATTCTTCCTCCCCAAGCTCCTGCTTCTCCTACTCTTTCTCCTGGTCTTATGTCGCCAACTCCACAGCGCCAACATCCCACCGCCATCATCATTGTTATCATCACCATCTTAATATGTTTATGTCTTAGTCGAGTATTTTAATAAATCGAAAAAATATTCAGCCATTAAAATGAAAATCTTTGGCTATAAAGATCTCAACATTTTAAAGGTAGTTTAGCAACAAATCAAGCATTCAATAAATTTTGATAACGAAAAGAAAAAAACAAGCGAAAAAGGAAAGAAGGAAGAAAAGAACAAAGAAATAAAAAACGAAAAAGAAGTAAACTTCTCCACAGAATTTTAGATTGCTTCATATCAAATAACAGAAACCATTTACAAAGCAAATGAAAGTTTGTAGTAGAGGTGAGCCGTATCTTTTTTACTCAGCATATTTCCTGATTGCTAGAACAATGTCTGGTAATGAAGCTGAAGGTGAAATTACCAAAATTCTATAGTTCTAAAATGTTTTGCAAGGAAGAATAATTAAAATGGCTTCTGACATGGAGAAGGGCATTTGAGTTGAAATGAAGAAATCGAATTTTACATTTCATGTTGTTGAGTCAAGTAATATTAACTGCAAGCACATTCATGGAAAAGAAATGGTAAACTAACTTAAATATTTCAGACATCCTAAAGTATATAGCCTTGAGAGAAAGTTACATTCTGTCCTGGTATTAAGCCTGGGTTACGATTAGAGTAAGTTCAAATCAATCTTTTTATTACTGATACGGTGAGGTATAATAATAATAATAATAATAATAATAATAATAATAATAATAATAATAATAATAATAATAATAATAATCTTTTCTACTCTAGGCACAAGGCCCGAAATTTTGGGGAAGGGGTCCACTCGTCCCCAGTAGGCAAGTGCTACTTAATTTATTTACCCCGAAAGGATAAAAGGCAAAGTCAACCTCGGTGGAATATGAACTCTGAATGTAAATTCCGCCGAGGTCGACTTTGCCTTTCATCATTTCGGTGTCAATAAATTAAGTACCAGTTAATCACTGGGGTCGATGTAATCGACTTAATCCCCTTTTCTGTCATTGTTTGTCCCCTTTATGTTTATCCCCTTGTGGGCAATAAAAAAATAAGAAACGTTAGCACGCCGGGCTAAATGTTTAGCGGTATTTCGTCTGTCTTTACGTTCTTAGTTCAAATTTTGTGGAAGTCGACTTTGCTTTTCATCCTTTCGGGGTCAACGAATTAAGTACCCCTTGTGTACTGGTGTCGATCTAATCAACTGGCCCCTTACCCCAAAATTTTGGGCCTTGTGCCTAGAGTAGAAAGGAATATTGATCTCAAATTTTGGCACAAGGTTAGCAAGTTCAGGGACGGCATAAATGGGTTGCATCGGCCCCAGTACTCAGCTGGTATTTATTTTACCCACCCCTAAAACAAAGAAAGGCATAGTCGATCTCAGTGGAATTTGAATTCATAATGTAAGGACGGACACAATGCCGCTAAACATTTTATCCGGCGTGCTAACGATTCAGTTATTTCACATTTAAAAGCATTCTGTATTTTTGGCTAAATGAGATGAAGTACGTAATTAACATATACTCATAGATCTACTGTTAGTCAATGTCAGTATAAAATATTTATATATTCAGATTGGGAACTTATGGTGAAAGTAATTATCCATTCTTAACTACAGACGCTTTTTATGTTTGTTTGTTTTTTTTTTTTGTTTTTTTTTTTTGCAGGGAAAAAAAGAAACTTTTTCGTGATGTGTGACTTGACTTCAATTTTAAAATGGCCAATGCACAATGGACAACCGTTTCACTTGTTGCAAGCTGTACATGAAACGCTATGACTTTCTGTGACAGAAAGTGTTTTTTTACAATATCAAAAGGCACTCTAAAAATTACGATGCATTTCTCCTGCAAATTATTGTTGAAACTTGAATGTTAAGCACTCATTAACATCAAATGCAAACGGAACGGAAAATAGCCCAATTTTTAACCTGTTTTCTGTGATTACACTAAAGGTTTCGAGAATTATTCCTCAAGAGAAATGTAACTATAATTTCATTAAACAAACAAAGCACTGCATTGCATCAAACTTCTATTTATTATCTTGGGGTTTGTCATTATCGTTATCAACTAGTTCATTTAGTTGCTGAAAGTATCGCGGAATAAGCGCAAAATACTTGTAAACCGTTAATTTGCTTCAGTTTCAATTCTTGACTGAAATAATTCAAATTAAAGCGGTGATGTACTTCGGTAAGTCATGAATATTAAGAGATACTGTTACCCTTTCCTAAATATATTTGATTACTATGTCTAGACACTCTAAATAGACATATCTGTACGTCCGTCGCAAATTGTTTAAAAGTGCAAAATATTCTAGTCCAGTGGTTCCCAACCCATTTCTTTAAATGAGGTTTGCCACGGACTTTAATATGCTTATCCTTATATCTATATATACAGAATGTGGGGAAGCAATATCCACAAAGGGATTGTTAGAAACAATCCTGATACCAGCTGAGTTTAACCAAATATATTGATAGGAATATCATCAATATATATGTATATAAACAGTGGCATAACATCTGGAAGTCAATAAAAGAAAATAGAGAAGAAAAATTTAAAAAAGATGCTTGGTTTGTTTTATTTGTATTACAATTGGAAAAGTAACTTTTATTATTATTTCATCTTTTAATTTGCATTTTTTCTTTAATTATAATACAAATAAAACAAGCCAAGCATATTTTTAATCTTTCTTCTTCATTTTCTTTTATTGACTTTTTAAGGATATATATATATGAACTCTCAGTATTACATTTCTGGATCCCAGTATTACCTTTGCGGATCACCAGGGTCCTGCGGACCCCAGGTTGTGAACCACTGTTCTAGTCACACGTCTGAGGCATTTAGTTTAGTCTCTCACAATCTCAAGTCCAAATCCCGTTATCAACGATAATTTATACGTTAGTTTTATCTATTTTGAATGGTCTAGAAAAAGGTACACAAAAAGAAAACACTTATAAAATCTTTTTAAGTAGTAATTCTATCAAAATCATGGTCTTGTTCTAAAGATAAATTTAGAAAACTGGCTCCCAGCAAAATTTCTTCCCATGTCTGTTTTCCAATGATGTGTCCCATGGAACAAAAAAGGTTAGTTGGTGGCAAACCGGTTCATTAATCTGATTCTTGATCTTTGGTAGAATCTATTTCTCTATAATTACGCCAACGTCCTGAACTTCCTTCATATACGTGTGTATGCATAAGTGTTGATTTCTGGAGATGTATGTCTATGTGCAGTATTATAGGCGTGTACCAGTGAATGAGGTTTATTTGCAATGTACTACATGTATAAGTCTGTGTGTAGGTAGGTCTGAGCATGCGTAGCCATGAGGGATTTTCGTTTTGTACAGATGTTATTTTTTTCTATTTTATATGAATATATTTAAGTTTATGCGTCTCCTTGTCTATGGCTGCTAACATGAATAAACGAGTGTGTTTGTATGGCTGTATATGTTACTAATAATGATCTACATTCAAATTTCTGTATATAATAAATATTTCAATATCACGAGACAATTTGCTGTGTGTTAAGTCGCCGAAAATTCTGGAATAACTCACCCAGAAGCAGGAGGTCAATCGACAACAAAATTTACATAAAAATTGGAGATTTCGCGATTGCCGGTATAGCCATGGGACATTGTAAGTTAAATATATTTCGCTAGTTTCTAACATCTTTTAAATTAAATATATGTGTTATGTTTCTATGTATTTTAATACCATTTTTCAACTCATCTCAGATTCATTCGATCAACTCCTACCAAATATTTATCACATTTTAATTACTTTCAGTGTTTATATTTCTCTTATTGTTGTTGTTGTCAACCTCATGCCTTTTTCGTAATCATATAATAGAGAAATGTATTATTTTTGCATGAGATATCTTTATATTATTATTCTAATAGGTATTTGTATTAACGTCGTTGTTTGCCGTGGGCTCACGAATTTATTGGGAGGCAATTATTTACGCATTATTTGTTAAAAATGTAGTCTTATTTACATCATTTTATATGATGGAACGCTGACTAGAGGTAACTGTTTTGGATGTTTAACCTCTATTCCATCCTCTCAACGAAGGGAAACGGTTTTATAGTGACATGTTATTTATGAATGTGTATGTGTATTTCTTGACCCAAATCTTGACTCAAATTGATTTACGAAACCAATTTGTGTCGAGATTGGAACAAAATGGAGAAATCAAGACAGAATTTGATTCGCATTGTGATCAACGGTGTACAACAGCATCTGATGGTCTGATCGATATAGTGATATGTATTTCCACCCAAATATACATGGTTTGCATCTCAAAAACCACGTTAACGACCAGAATAGTTTAAACTTCTACATAATGATTTTTCAATTATAATACGAGTGCCATTCAAAAGCAAAGGATATACGAATGGGTGCTGAAAGGTTCTTGGCTTTAAAAGTATGGCGAAAGGCCTAGCTGAAAGTCCAACGTTCTGAGTTCTTTTACAGGGCTCGGAAAATCTGAAGGACCGCTGCAATAAGTGTATGAATTTGAGAGGGGAACATGTTACATAAAATGATAATTAACCGATCGTCCTATATTTTCTTTTACCTAAAGCCAGGAACATTTCAGCACTCCCTCGTACGAAACAGCCAAACACGAATTCTTGCAAGCACAAGCATTGACAGCCCGCTTATAACAGCAAAAAATAAAGAATAATACTAAAAATGTAAACTCTTCATCAAACACAGAATCGACCGGAAGTTCCAAGATGCGGTTCAGTACTGAAGTCTCGCAACGATAAGAAGAAAATGGGTCTTGAAGCCTGCAAGAAATCCATTGTAAGGCAAGAACTTCACAATTGTCGGCAATACTTAAGAAGACGAAAAAGCATTAAAAAATAAAAATATGATGTGGCGGTGGGAGATTAGGTACAAATAAATATAATGACATTACCACTATATGCTTATCGAAACATCGAAGTAAAATGTCACTACTGATTACATATATATATGTATATATATATATATATATATATATATATATATATATATATATATATATATATATATATATATGTATATATGTATATATATATATATATATATATATATATATATATATATATATATATATATATATATATATATATATATATATATGAACGCATACATATATACATCCAAAGAAATGTGTGTACATACACGCGCGCACACATATGCATATAAGTGTGCGACTGTATTCATGCGATTTATGTTCACACATATGCACACGCACCCACTAATTCCCTCTCATATACGGTTATTTTTTTTAAGATAATTATTTTATTAGTGTGAAATAACGAGTGTGAGAAAAATAATATTTGGGTCGAAAATGAGACTCTAATGTGGGTCTATATATACATGTGTGTGCGTGCGTGCGTGTGTGTGTGTGTGTGTGTGTGTGTGTGTGTGTGTGTGTACGTGCTTGTGTATATGTGCGAGTCAAAATAGTCAGATAGGAAATATGTCTTTGTGACTTTTTCTCTCAAAACTCTTTCCACCTCGAAAAGAGCTGCTCGTGTTGATGTGGTTTATGCATAAAGCTCTTGGTTTCTGCATTGAAGATGCATTATAACCATTTCGGTAAGCACCAATCTTTGTTAATTTCATTTATGTGTGACGGAAAACCCAAGAAGTAGAGACAAAAAAAATTGTTTTACACGTATTTCCGGCTTCATATCGAGAATATTAAAGAGCATCGTGAAGAGATAAGATAAAAAGAAAAGTAAAAACAAATCTTATAGCAATATGCATTGTAGATACAGACAAAAGAAAATATATTTCACGTCGGTAAAGTTGTGAAACATTTCAAAAAGAACGAGTTTTTCTATTTTCTTTTCTTTATTTTACCAGCTGTACTATTCATCATTTGCAACACTGATTACAAACACCAGCTTACACTGAATATATAAGCAATATCTCGCTAACGGGAAGTTTTCAATCTTCCTCTCTCGGAAATAAAGCCATAGATTTAACATGGCACACGTATCAGTTAGGCTCCCTGGTCATGTGCTTAAAGATTATTATACGACAATGAAATATCAAATGTAATTAACTGGATGTAAAACACTAATTGTCATGTATATATATATGTGAGGTCTGATCAAAAAGTATCATGACATTTACTATGCTAACGGAACTAAAGTAAGCAGAGTGAAGCCGCTTGGCGCATCTGAAACCTGAACCCTGTCGCACATGCACACCAACTTATAACGTCCACGCTCACGTTTGTTGAATGTACCAGCTCTTGGAATTGAAGTGTGTAGAGTGTGGTCGCCTTAAAAAAAGAAGATCGGGTTTCATTTGCGCAGGATTTTCTCTTTTGTATCGAGGAAAGTGAAACCATTTTGCAAAAGGGTCATAAGAGTTATGAATCGTAGATGTATCTCTATAACATCGAAACCAAGGCTTGAAAGAAATCTCATTTGAAAGAAACAGAATTTGAAGACGTCGAGGAAATCCAAGAGAATGCAATGGGGCAACAGCTCACTGTGCCAAAAAAAAAAAAAAAAGGAGTTCTATAGATGCTTTCATCAATGGAAAGCACGCTGGATTAAATACTGAAATGATATGTGTTGTAGTTTTCTTTTTTATAGCACTAATTACAATACTCTTTGATTAGACCGCGTATGTGTTAGACAACTCGTTATAGCAGACGATCTCATAAATAGATATACCTACCACATTCTATACAGAGCTTTCTATGATTCACTATTTCGTTAAAAAATCTCTAGAAGCTTTCATGCTTCACACCCTTTCTGAACAATTTTAGATAACTGATATTTACCAAACTCAACCAACTTGTCGATCCATACCCGGTGTAAATTGTTTGTTAATATCGTAGACAACAACGTGAGTGTTGGGAATTAAAATGGAAAAGAATGTCTCTTTTAAGTGCCTCTCTTCTAGTTAGCCACCCAGACCCAGGTCAAACTCAGCAAAGCAAACTATGATAAAAAGGCACTCGATCGATAACTCCTAATGTATATTACAGCATACGTTCTTTTAGTAATTTATTGTTTCAGATATCTTTTGCTAATCGTCATGTAACTTAAGTGCACTGAATAATGTAGGTAATGCGGCTACACGACAGATTTTGAATCTCAGTGAACAGAAATATTGGTTTCAAATTTTGACAGAAGGCCAGAAATTTCGGGGAAAGGGGAATGAATGTCGATGACATCGGCCCTATTGTTGAACACAGAACGTAACGACGGGCGACATGCCGCTAAGCATGTTGCCTGGCGTGTTAACGATTCTGTTAGCGCGCCGCACACACTAAACAGAAAGTTCAATGAATGTCTCAAGGTTGTCATCACAGTCATGTTCTACTGGAATTAATATAAACTATAGAATAACTAAGATATATATAAATATATATGTGTATATATTCTTTTACTTCTTTCAGTCATTTCCCTGCGGCCAAGCTGGAGATCCGCCTTTGGTCGAGCAGATGGAGCCCAGGACTTATTCTTTGTAAGCGTAGTATTATTCTATCGGTCTCTTTTGTCGAACCGCTAGATTCGGTGTTAAGCGATAGTGACAAGCACAAACACAGACATTAATACACCACACGCACACACACACACACACACATACACACACATACACACACGTACACGCACACATACGTATATGTATGTATGTATGTGCGTGTTTGTGTGTGTACGTGTATGTGTATGTGTGTGTGTGTATGTGTGTGTGTGTGTGTGTGTGTGTGTGTGTGTGTGTGTGTGTGTGTGTGTGAGTGTATGTGTATGGTTATAAAAATGAGTATGCAATTGTAGTGGTGCGGAAGTATTATTTTTCTGAAAATAATAGTTTGCTCTCGGCATACCACGTGACATAGAATTAATATATACATGTACACACACACAATTATACATGTATATATACATACAAATACATACATACATATATATATATATATATATATATATATATATATATATATATATATATATATATATATATATATATATATATATAAATAGACACATACATATACACATACACAAACACTACACAAAAAAATGTATTTGGAGTGAAGGAGCAATAAATTTACTAAAGTAGTGTATTGATAAATCCAATAAATTTTTGAGAAATTTGCCTCTAATGTTTATCCATTTTTCCTTTTTTTTTTTTTTAATAAACTCTTACTAACCGACCGCTTCGTATATATTAAAAAAGCATCGTCACAACTCAGTGATTTTATTAAATAATTTCTCTTTTATAGTCTTTAATGATACTAGAACGACCTCATGTCTTATATTAAAATAATTTTTTCCTCTCTTTTATTTTTTGTAAAGAATATCAATAAAAAATAATATGGAAAACCAAAAATATATAAATAAATATATAGCAAGTCTGAAACTGTTATAAAAAAAAATACTAAGGAGATGAAACAAAATATCTGTAATGCCACAGTTGCAATAATAATATAGAAATATACAAAGAAAGTAAAAATGGCCAAGTAAATATTAATTAGAATTCCAATAACAGTAAATTTGTTTTACCTTATTAATATGTTCTTCCGCTCCTTATAAAAGAATGATGGGGAAACATGAGAGTCATCTTTTACATAAAATGAAAACAAAATTCTGTTTTATGATCTTTTTCATCACATTTCTCTAACGATAACATGATATTATGAGCCAGCGACGAATCTTATCTCTCGTTTTTCTATGTATTTATCGGTTTGCCGGTCTGTCTGTATGTTTTCCATTTTTCCTTCTTCTCACTCTATCATTCTTTCTTTCTCACTCAAGAGTGAATTAGTGAGAACGTAATTATCAAAATATTTATTTCAAATTTTAGTACTAAGCAATTTCGCAGGAGGGGATAAGTTGATTACATCGACCCCAGTACGCAAGTGGTACTTATTTTATCGACCCCGAAAGTATAAAAGGTAAAGTCGACCTCGGCGGATTTTGAACTCAGAACGTAAGGGCGGACGAAATACGGGTAAGCAATTCGCCTGGCGCTGTAACAATTCAGCCAGCTCGCTGCCTTACAATTGTCAAAATATTTTTTCTACTCTAGGCATAAGGCCCGAAATTTGGGGGGAGTGGGCCAGATGATTGGATCGACCCCAGTACGCAACTGGTACTTAATTTATCGACCCCAAGAGGATGAAAGGCAAATTCGACCTCAACGGAATTTGAACACAGAACGTAAAAACGGACGAGATACGGCTATGTATTTCGTCTGGCGCTGTAACGATTCAGCTAGCTCGCTACCTTATCATTATCAAAATATTACGGACATCGACGGCTATTGAGTTACTCGACAGACGATGTCTAAAAAAAGGCCCAATTAGATGCAGTTTATGAAGACACTCAATGTTCAAAAATTAGCAACTACGACTTCTGTAAATCATGTTTCACCATCATGAAAGGGGGAAGTATATGGCGGGGATTGTAATCACGGGTGGACAATATTCGAAAAAAAATGTAAAAATAGGTATGGCAAAAAACGCTTTAGATAAGAGTTTAGCTCTTTAAAAATTGATGTGGAAAATATTAAAAAAAAATTGATATGTAATGTAGCAGGGACTAAACCATGATTACATTCCTACTAAAACGTGGATGGAGATCATTTGGCGTTTTACTTCGTTACAAAGTAATTCATTTGTTGGGATGCGTACATCAACCCCCAGTTCGATCCAATACATTATATTATTTTACAACTCCTACGCGTCTTCATCATTAACATGTATATGTGTGTTTGAGATAGAGAGAGGGAGAGAGAGAGAAAGAATATCGTTATAGAACAGCATTGAAACGTCGAGCAAGTGCCGTATTTTTTAAAATTAAGAATATATCTAACGCAGTAGGATAGTTGTGTAAACTTCAGGACGACAGATAAATGTACAAAATTTTCGGTACATAGGGGTATTTCTACCCGATTTTCTAAAACTGTTTTCTTTGCAATTCTCCTGCGGTCGAGATTTTCTTAATCTCTATCTCTCTCACTTTCTATCTCTCTCTCTCTCTCTCTCTCTCTCTCTCTCTCTCTCTATCTATCTCTTTCTCTCTCTCTCTCTCTCTCTCTCTCTCTTTCTCTCTCTCTCTATTTATATATATATATATATATATATATATATATATACATATATACACATATGCACTAACAGACATACACACAGACATATACACAAGCACACTTACAAACATACATAAGCATACATATGCTCTTCAGAATATGTATATGCCGGTGCGTGTGTGTGTGTGTCTCTCTGTGTGTGTATGTGTGTGTGTCTTTACACACGTGCTTCCTTGTGTGTATACGAGATAATATCTTCCTGAAAGATACAAAACTAATCTTGTAAAAGTGAGGTATTTAATAATAAATAATCCCTTCAGCTCGAAACAATTAGTACTATTAGATTATGTGTGTGTGTGTGTGTGTGTGTGTGTGTGTGTGTGTATGTGTAATGTTTATAGAATACTTACTAAGTTTATAGGCAACTAGGAATACATAGCAGTATACACAGTTCATCATTTTAATGTGACTTGTGCAATAGATTATATAATGTAAAATTGTTGTACGTAAGCACACTCTAACGGACTCAGAAGCACGCACATATTTTCTGAGCGAACAATTTCTCACTTATATTCTGCTTTCTATGCATATATGTATGTATGTACGTATGTAAGTATGTATGTATTTATGTATGTTTTATGTATGTACGTATCTTTCTATCTATCTATCTATCTATATCTATCTATCTGTATATATATATATATATATATATATATATATATATACATATGTATGTGTGCAATTATTCAGTTCATTTCAAGGTTTCTTGCCAATAGAGAAAGAACCGGTTTCTAACCTAGATCCGAGGCTCCTTCATTGGATTCTCAACGTCAACAACAGCGTATTTTTATTTGCATGTATGCTTGTATGTATGTATGTATGTATGTATGTATGTATGTATGTATGTATGTATACATTATTTATATTATTTACATTTGACGGATATTTATCCTCATCTTGCTTGTTGTCAACACAACATTTCGGTTGATATACCCTCCAACATTCATCAGGTGTCTTGGGAAAATTTCGAACATCGGTTCTCAATCCTAAGGTATTTTTCGATGTTATTATTATTATTATTATTATTATTATTATTATTATTATTATTATTATTAGTATAAGAGTGCAATGAAATTATTCAACACAAAAAAAAAACTAAATACTGTTTATAAATAAAGGACTGAACCAGTGCGTGTGTTTATTACCGGCATAATGCCTCTCCCAAGGTTTAATTGTATTTCTTTCAACATACGTATTCACATCAAGAACTTTGCACACCAAATACACATAAGAAATATATATATACATACACACACACACACACACACACATATATATATATATATATATATATATATACATATACTCATAGATATCCATATATACATATAAACATACATATGGTCATGTAAGTACAAAAACGCACACGTATATTCGTATGAAGGCAACGCGTTCTATTATTTAGGTGAAAAGAAAAACTTCTCAAGAAAATAATCGAAAAGATTCTTACAAAATCTAATTGAAAATGAAGCATGTTATAGCCAACAAATCTTCGTTCTTGAGCCTGAAGTTATATCGGAATGAAATAAATCAATTTCGGTAGAGGAAATTGTACGAAGGTCACATGTGATGAGTGTATACAATAACGAATTCTATCCTTTATCTCAGGAGGCAATTTAAAGTGCAAAGAATGAATGTATTTAAAATCTTTGTTTTATAAGGAATCGTGTATGCCGGAGCGGAAAATCTTGAATGTGGATTTTAAAAGGTAATTAAGAAAGTGTATAAATGAGTACATTTATAAATACAACTCTGGAATTGAATCAGATGTTAACAATCTATAATTAATGAATGCCAGAGATTAAGTGAAAGTAGCTGTATGAGTCAGGGGGAGCTAGATATGTAACGAGAAAAATGAGAATGCGACAAATTGGAAATAATATACGTACAAAAATGTATAAAACCACACACACACACACACACACACATTTATATGTAATACACAGAATTGTACCTATGTTATCTCTGCAAATTTGCTATAAAAATTATATCCAGCTCTGATTTTGTTACGACGTTTCGTATCCAAGAGGGCAGATGTAAACAAACAATAAGATCGAAGATGAATGAAGGGTATTGAGCGTATATGATATACATTTTATTAATAATACACAAACAAAATATTCATACAAAAAAGCATATCAGTGGCGATGGGTGACTAGCAAAACAGGGCATGCAGTCTCCTTCTCCACTGTAGATGGCGGGGAGGTGGGGGTCCGTGTGTTTCGCCGTCCCCCGTTTTCCGTGAAAGTGTAGTATTATAGGCTTTGAAATATAGTGAGTCTGAAAATGAAAACTGTTTCCTCCATACTATGCACCGTTTTGAAGTAACGTACATATAACTTTGGAAATCACCTTCCAATGATTTCATCCAGTAGATGTTATTCAAGCCGTGGAAATTCTTTTTAAAGTTTGGAAGAAAATTTGACATTCACGAACTCTTGAAGCTGATTGAAAGAGTACCAAATTAAATGGATGGGAATAGCAGTGTACAACTTCCGTCAGTGATACAGCTTTTCTGTCTTCACTGACATCGACTTATCCCTAAACCTTTCTATAAGCTTTTCCTTCTCGTCAACAAATCGCAAAGCGTGTAACAAGATTTCATTCGAAGGTTTGTAGTCTCACCATATACAACAGCAACAAATGCTGTTTTCTTTTTCTTTTCTGATCATTGCCTTAATTACACCTTCACTTGTAACAGCTGTACAATAAAATAATTTCGTTTTGAGTATCACCTCAAAGTGATATTCGTTTTCAATATCACTTCAAAGCCGAGAAAATATGTTCTTCTACTGACAAACTAACAGACATGAGAAACAGAAACATTTGTGTCAGAGTGGGTCATCTCGTCATTCACTAAGACTATTCACAATACTTTTAATCTATGACAATCCTTGCTGTCCTCATCGGTTCTGATTTAAAGCTTAAGTTTGATTTCTCTTTTCCGAGAATGATAATATTCTTCTGATCTGATTCCAAGCTGGAGAAAGTAAAGAGAAAATTCATTGACTCT
>NC_142939.1:25376482-25411482 GCF_046866305.1 Octopus bimaculoides
GGATTCGGATGTCCCTAATCTCCACTCTTTATATTCTGTGACGTGTAGCAATCTCTCTAATCCCTCTAATCCCGAGTCTAAATGTGCGATCTATGTATTTGCATTGAAACCAGTGTGATTTCAACCCTATTCAATCTCCAACTACAGGGATCACTAACCACCTCATCTTTTAATGTTAAGCTTTGTTCATCTTAATCATATTTCGTCTTAGATTTTCCGACTACTGATATAGGTTATGCTAAATACTTTCATTTGCATGGTGCTCTTTGAAAGTGACATATAAATTTACACAAAATATTCCCATGTAGGTGCCGTCTAACACTCTTAAATCTTCTGTTTATAGTATTTTGTATGAAATCCAACCATTGTGTAGAGAGTCTATTTTCAGATTTTTCAAGATCTGCGGTTTCTATCAATAGTCTGAGACATCCAAGTGCTACCTAATCTTTGCTGATTCATAGCTTAATACTTAACTCCATAGATATTACTTTGCTCTTGAGGAAGATGAAAGAATTTCCTCGGTTCTTGCAACACCGAGTGTGCTAATTGATGATTTCAATTTTTATCTCGTGAATTAGAATTTCCCAGTGTTAACACAGAACCTAATGGCTTATGCAATGCGTTCTTAGCTGTGAAGTTTGGTGTTGACTTCTACAGTGATATGTGACATTAGCGCTAAGGCATTAGGATAAACTTAATCTTTTACTAATGAAGATCTTTTCCTGGAACTTTTTGTAGTCTGCAGAAGCGAGGGATTCATGATCAACATAGTATGAATAGGAAAACTCTGTTGGTGTTTCTTTATAAATCCTTGCAGGATTGTGAAGATACTATAAATTAAATGATATTTGTAAAGGATTAGTGTTATATCTATTAGTGTGCGTTACTATACACTCCTGAAATTACTTATGAATTAATCTGCGTTGTGAATCAAAGTCTTTTGTGAAGTCCATAAACAACAAAATCGCAATGAAGACACTCTTTATAATTCGTCAATGCGTTTCTAGTTGAGCAGTTCTTGAACGAATCTTTTTCAATATATTCTGGTTTCTAAGGAATCTTTCAAGCTCTGACTGCATAAAATTGCTTATCATTTAGGTATATATGTAGATACAGTTGATACTAATGAAATACCCCGGTAATTCTGCACTGTGCCTTTCAACTTTAGTGAAAGAAGGAAATATACATCCTTTAGAGCATCTATCGATCAGGTTTTCATTGTGAAGATGCATAGTTAGTGATGTATATCATTAAGTGACCCAGTTTTGTGAACATCAGGAGTTATCTTGCTTAATTCGGGAGCATTCCTGTTTCTTAATTTCAACAGAGATACTTTTTTTTTTCACCTACTGCAATGTTATCCAGTGTCATAGTAACTCTATAATTTTTTTATAATTTCAACTGGTTTACCGATAATTTACTTTACTTCGAACGAGATTTTGTAAGTGGTAAATGCAACTGTCAATCAGAGGCTTTTAATTTTGGTTTGCTTACACTTTCACTGGCATTACTTTACGTACAGTATATTTGACTATCAGCAACGTGTTTCAAGAAATTGATTTTACATCGGATCCCGATTTTGGTGCCCCTGTTTATAACTATCTAGTTTTATAGTATTTTCTTTCTATAATTGACCCTAGCATCTTGCAGAAAATTCCATATTTTTCAGATGAGCTACATTCTTGATGATTTCACGCTTGTTAATTACAGGCATAGTTTTCTAGTGAACCATTTCTTGAGTTTGGATTTGACTAAAATTCAGCTTGTAGTTGCATCTTAAATTTAGTTTTAGAAAGTCTATCCTGTTTTCTGTTTCAAATATGTCAAACCTGTTTTTGACTTCAATAAAGTAGTAAGTACAGCTGTTCACTTTCTTAAATGGTGTAGTCCAGTCTTATTGTACTATACCGTTGATGTAAGCGTATTGTCACACAGACTAAATTAAATTTTAAAGTATATATTCTCATTGATGAGAATGAACTATTGTAAATCTCAAACTTCATCACATTATTGATACAGTTTCTGTGTATGAATAAATAACCAAGACCAGATTTTGTACTATTTCAGTAAGTGTGTGTCCATAGTTACACATGAACGTGCTGAAAATATATAGACCTTTCAATTTAATTGCTTTGTGTTTAAATAAATAAAATGTGGAAAAGATTCTTGATTGATTGATAATTGTGCCTTTCAGCGGAAATCACTGCACTACTGTGATCTCTTGGGAGATTCCAAGTAAGAATAATTGTAATAAGTGTGAAGTTGTAGCATTCTTTTATCGTTGTAATATAAATCATTAGAAATTCCAGTTAAAAGCAGCTGTTGTTAGAAACTTAGTCACAGACATCAGCAGAACAATTTTCAATATATCGCTTGAAAGAAAATATTTCAACGGAATCGCACCCACCAAAACGAAGCGATAATGATGATTTCCTGAATATCAGGCTCCTCCACCCACAAATACGATATAATATACAATAACATAGGGGTGCTAATTCAGTCCTTTATTCACTTTCGATGTATCCACTAATTTTACTGCAAGGAAATGGTAGACGTTAGTAGCAAAACATTGGTCAGTTGAATTGGTACTCAGATAAGAAGGTGAAGGATGCGAAAGAAGTGAAAGTGGGGAAGGCTGGTGAGTATGTTGTGCGTCAATGAAAAAAAATATCGGCAGTTAAAATAGTACACGTATACTCAAGTAGAATGCAGAGTATTCTTATTGTAAATTTAGCTTTTGAAATTGTGAAAATATACCCGAGTTTCCGTAAAAATGGTGGCCATACTTTCCAGTTTCCATAAGCGCGGCATACAGGAATATCATTTTCCGTAACATGTGATGCAACCCGATTGCTGATCTGATTATGATCATTGAGTAATTAATACCTTCTTTACAATGCACGAAAGCAATTCATATTTGCTGTAGTCGTTACGTGTATTATCTAATTAGCTAGATTATATAACCAAAGAGATTGTTATGAAGCAATTTTCATATAGGAAACATTTCACTAAATGTGGCGACAGCGAGTTTAAAGCTTCTCATCGCAAGATTAACATTCTAATTAGGATGTAAGAGAACGCAATTCGTAGCAAAATATAATCAGAAAGAATTTCTACAAAAAACTTTCGAAACTCTGCATCAAATATAGTAAATAAACTTTCATTGATGAGCCTGAAGTTGTTTGGAATTAAATTAATCAAATTATGGAGGTAGAAGATTGAGAAAGAAAATATCCTATGGATACAAACAATAACAATTCGCATGCGTTATCGGAGAAGATAATTGAGAGTGCGAAAGAAAATATTTAAGTTCAAGATTTTGTAATGAAGCTCACATACGGAAATGGAAGAATGTACATGTGGCTTTTAAAAGAGAAGTAAGAAAGTAAAACAACGTCTGCGTTTCTAAGTTCGGCTATGGAAATGAATCACTTTTTAACAATGTAACATTAATGAATTTTACAAAAGGATGATGGCAATGAATGTGCAAAAGAGCAACAAAACCAAATTTTTGGCAGAGCACAGCGAGGTAGAGATCTAATGGAATTAATAAAGTGAAAATGCATGCAAATAAGTTAATCAAATGAAATACAGAAACAAACATTGTAATTATACAGATGAACAACAGCTATTGGAAACAGAAGTTACGGAGTTATAAAAAACAAATCACAGAGAAAATTAAAATGGAATGAGAAATCCAACAATCTCAGAGATGTAAATTTTACCACACTAGTTGCAGAAACTATGAACTAACTTAGAAGCCATATTGAGTGCTGTAGATAAAAGTAGCGAAGAGGCTGTTACTTTCTGATACGTGAAGTAAATATATTCATCACTCAACAGTGTGTATTTCGTGTATGATTGCAGATGTGCAGTATAAGGAGAGAGAACACAAGAAAGTGTTAAGCAAAATCAAATTGAAGCAACTACATAAACTGTAAAATTTTCCATAAATAATCCGAAACGTGATAGTCATTTTCAGCGAGTTACGGAAGAAAAATGCTTGGAATATGATGGAGATTAAGTGTATTAGACACACGTCATTGCTGCTGTAGTTGTTTTTGTCAACGTTGGTGCTGCTTATACAGAAGATGTTGTTTCTAGTTGTTGTCAGCGATGCGTATTTGTGGAGCGCAATGTTGTGTCAAATTTAAAGAAATTATCAATGATAATGGCGGCTTTATGCTCTGGAAAGCGCATGGCAGTTTTAGCACGAGTAGTAAAACAAAAGGAGATTACTGGTGTATATATATATATATATATATATATATATATATATATATATGTGTGTGTGTGCGTGAATGTATGTGTGCGCGCGTGTGATTGGGTGTGTATTAGCATGGCCACAAACTTAATGCTGAAACGTATAAAAGAATAAAGAATGTATATATATATATATATATATATATATATATATATATATATATATACGCGTGTGTGTGTGTGTGTGTGTGTGTGTGTGTGTGTGTGTGTGTGTAAGGAAATTTGTTGTTGAAAATGCACCAGAATTTGAAAAAAACTTGTAATTGTTTTTAAATGAAGTTATTTACATACATACCAATTAAAAAAAAATTACATTTTCAAATCCAGGTGCAACAACAAATTTTCCTATATTTTTTAGTACGGTGAAATGCACACCCTCTTTTATATATATATATATTTGCTGCTATTTTCCCCGTGTCACTGAGTGCAGAAGGGTGATTTGAGATGGAACAAAATAACTGGAATCACATCATGACATAAATACGTCATGCATATGACAGATGCAGTATTCATTACATATAAACGGAAACAGATATTCTAACGTTTATTTTGTTTGTTTTCTTTTATGAAACTTCAGTTGCGTACTGTGAAATTCCCCCAGGCTGTCGAGCAACCTGCTGGATATAACAACTAAAATCTCCCTCGGACCACATCTATCACCCTACAAAAACGAAAGCGTATAAACATTAAACATAGTAGCAAGCACTAGTGAATATAGTCCCGTGGAGTATCTCTGAAAATAAAATAACAATCAAACAAAAATGATAATAATAAAAAAAACAAAGGAACTGTTGCGATTGGTTGTTTCAAGTTCAATAACAACATAGACAGTATTCATGTAAACACTCCTACTTTTCTATTTCTATTCTTCAAACGCCGGTGTTTTAATGGTGGCAGCTGATGAAGGAGATGTTTCTATGTGGCTTGCTTGTTTGTTGTACATTGTTTATCATTTTGTCCATGTTCTTTTGCCACGTCATGTACCCAGTTATGTATCTATATGTACATGTAGATGAAGGTATGTACATACATGTACATATATATGCATATACGCATATGTTGTTTGTATATATATATATATATATATATATATATATATATATATATATATATATATATATATACACACACACACACACACACACATACACACACACACACACACACACACACACACACACACACACACATATATATATATATATATATATATATATATATATATATATAACTATATGCATATACGTATACGTATATATACGTCGTAGTGAAAACGTGAATGCCATAACAATACATATAACTCAAAATTTTGAGTCCATTGTACAAAACCAGAAATAAATCAATTTTACATTTATCTGCTTCAGGATTCTCTACAGTGTGAAGATATTTAAATACAATGATGGATGCATAAGCCTATGTAATTCGGTAACTCATTTGAAATTCCTAGTGCGTCGTAGTTCATTTTGTATTTTTAATCTCCTAGGTGCATATATGCATGTCAACGCAGCTGGGTGTATCTGTTTCTGTAAACACAATTGAATCGTGTAATATATGCTTATATATGTATGTATGTGTGTGTGTGCTATATATATATATATATATATATATATATATATATATATATATATATATATATATATATATATATATATATATATATATATATATATATATATATATAAACATATATATTGATATATATGCATAAATATATAAGGTATATATATACGTATATGTATATATGCATGTATATAAATAATATATATGTATTTATAAATATACATTGATATAACTATATATATATATATATATATATATATATATATATATATATATATTAATATAATTTACATGTACATGCTATATACGTATAATATCTAGTTGAAACTTCTATTGTTCTCTCCCTCAACTGCTTATCGTTCGTGGAGGATATTTACCAACACTTCTCGGGCGCGGCCATGGCAACAAGAATGGCCCTCAACTATGCGAACCTGTTTGTTGGCTACGTTGCGATCCAAATATTCTCACAATTCGCTGGTCTCACTCACGAACTATACGGTCGTTATATTGGTGACTGTATAGGAGCGACCTCACTCTCCCGCGAACAACTAGACTTCTTTCTCTCTTTTGTCCAATGTTTCCATCTAGCCCTTGAATTCCCCTGCAATGTTTCCAGCATTACCGCCACATTTCTCGACATTTCGGTCAACATACACCTCCGCTCTCACTTCCTCCATCCACTACAAACACATCGACTCACACTCCTACTTTAACTTCTGCGGCTCCCATCCTACCCACACCAAGCTCTCCATCTCCTACACCCAATTCCTCCGTCTGCGTAGGCTCTGCATTGACAACCATGACTTTGAGACTCAGTCTCATCTCATGGCTCGTCACTTCATCCATCGTGGTGATGCCCTCACTACTATCCATACAGCCCTTGCCAGAGCACTTTCGTAGACCGTGCTTCTGCTCTTTTCCTCGCCGTTGCCCGTTCCCGTTTACCATCACCTACCACCCTTCCACCCTTAGACTCCAGCGTACCATTCTCCGACCCTTCCGGTGACTCCAGTCCGACCCCCTCCATCTCGCACATCTTCCCCAACCTACCCCTCCCCTCCTTCCAGCAAGCCTACAACCTGCGTGATCACCTGGTCCACGGTTCTTTCTTAACCCCATATTCCGACCTGGCTCGTTCCCCTATTCCCGCCCTCACTGCCGTACTTTCCCCTACCTCTCAAACATCACCATCATCCTCACAGGCACCCTTCATCGTCCCTATCATATGACGAACTCCTTTACCTACACTTCTACCAACGTCATTTACTGCATCTCCTACTCTTTTTGCCCTTCTCTGTACATCGGTGAAGCGGGATGCCGCTTGGCTGACCTGTTCGCGGAGCACCTCCGAGACATCAGACTCGGGAATGACACCCCTGGTCTCGCACCATTTCCGGTCTCCCGGTCATTCACTACAACACTTGCCTGTACGCGGATTGTCTTTGTACAGGCGCCATCCGGACACCCGCCTTCGCTGTGAACGGAATTATTATTTTCTATCCTCTCCTTTGTGCCACATGGGATCAAATCCCCTCTACTCCTCTCTTCAACTGAAACCTACTTTCTCTCTTCACTCCAACCCACCTTCTCTCGAATAGAGTGTCCAGTACCCCATCCAGCACATATGTATTTATGTGTATATATATATATATGTGTGTGTGTGTGTGTGTGTGTATGTATGTGTGTGTGTGTGTATGTATGTATGTATATATATATATATATATATATATATATATATATATATATATATATATATATATATATATATATATATATATATATATATATATATATATATATATATATATATATATATATATATATATATGTGTGTATGTATGTATGTGTGTGTACATGTATTTATATTTATAGTGAAATAAACAACTTATATAATATATTTTATTTATAAGAGTTACAGAATGCTTGAAATTAAGAAAATAGAAATGTCATTTTGTGGCTTTCTTGTTTGGGCCAAGAGAATTAAGATAATAAAAATATTTTATTTAACTGTCATCTATAATCTATTATATAAAGGATAGTGTATGTGTGTATGTATGTGAATATATCACGGAAAAGCTTACAAATAGTGCGTCCTCGAGAAAATCAGAATTGATTTTCGGAATCTGTTTTCCAACGACAAGGTATTCGTTTACAATTAATACAAAAAATTTAATTTGCTGCTAGAAGTAACTCAACTTACAAATTGAAAAATCTCCCCCTCTGTATGTGTCTGCACCAGCCTCTCCCTCTCTCTTGTTCTTCCTTTCCCCCTTCTTCTCTATATATTTAATATAATCTTTAATGCTTTCTGTCTATTTAAGTGTATCGATCACGAAACATGCTTCCCCATCTCACACTCTGAACATAATATTTCATCGCTTTCTTTTTCTTTAAAACTTCGTGGCTGTAATGTTTAATTTCATATCATGGTAGAGAGCTATCACGCAGGAAATGCTAGTTTCCAAATCCTGGTTTCCGATAGGGTAAAAATCATCACACTTTAAACCTCCAATAATATTTTTCTTTTTTTTTTGTGGAATGACTATATCTCAGAATTAGATTTAGCGTGAAAATGTATATGAATATTCCAAATGTTAAAAAATTCACTTAATTTTAAAATTTCAAAATTGTCACAGCAACAGAAAAAAATTTCTCCTTTTCTATTTGTGTATGTCTTTCGTTTACGCTTTTCTCGTAAACTTTCTCCCTCACAATATATATTTACCACACTCTCTCTCACTCTCTGCATACGTATGTCGTTCACATTAAGTGTCCGTATGTTGTGTGTCAGTTTGTATGTATTCATGTGTGCAAGAAATTACTGTCATAAGACCTCCAGAAACCATCGGCAGTGAACTAGAAAAATCTTTACAACTATACACCAGACAGAAACACAAACACGTAGATTATCGATACATTATAATTTGCTCCGTGAATGCGCATGTCATAGTGTTTAATATATTCAACCTTTGATCGTAAGATCGAGAGTTCGATTCCTAATGCTACGCTGTGTCCTTGAGCAAGATGTTTTATTTCACGTTGCTCCTGTCCACTCGCCTGGAAAGAATGAGTATCTGTATTTCAAAGGACCAGCCTTGTTACATTCTCTATCACGCTGAATCTTCCTGAGACCCACTCTAAGAGTACCCGTGTCTGTGCAGTTCTTAACCACTTGCACGTTAATTCCACGTGCAGGCTGTTTCACTGATCAAATCAACGTCGAAATCGTCGTAATGGACGCTGTGATCAAGTGCCCTCTTCGTCGGAGAAGATAAAAATAATTGAAATGAAAGTATTTTACTGCGAAAATTGCACGGCAACGACGGGATACTCAGCTAGTTTGCTATAAAACAAGATGAATGAGAAGCAGACAATTAAAAAAGCAATACATTTTAGCTTAAGCTGTCTTCCGTAATATGCTATTTAATATGTGAAATAAGATATAACTTGACCTCAGGAGAATAAACATAAACTAGTATAAAATGTGGAGTTAAATACAACGCAACAGAAATAAAAATATTGAATAGAAATAAGAAAATTGTATAAAAAGGGTGTAGAACTCGAAAATAAATTTAAATAGAATAGTAATGCATAATAAAAATAAAATTAACAATATAGAAAATTTATAAATACGAAAAAATAATAAAATGGTGAATATAGATTTAAATCCTGTGTCTGTGTATTTTTCTTATACATTGTTATATTGTTCGTTTGCAATTTCTGCATTTAATATGGCAACCCCTATGGAGTTTTGGATTGGCAGAGTTGTTAAAGAGCTGAATTCATTGTAGGCTGGAATTTTTTTATGACCCATTACGATTTATGTGTGGAGGCGCAATGGCCCAATAGTTAGGGCAGCGGATTCGCGGTCATACGATCGCGGTTTCGATTCCCAGACCGGGCGTTGGGTGTGTTTATTGAGCAGAAACACCTAAAGCTCCACGAGGCTCCGGCAGGGGATGGTGGTAAACCCTGCTGTACTCTTCCACCACAGCTTTCTCTCACTCTTACTTCCTGTTTCTGTTGTGCCTGTATTTCAAAGGGCCAGCCTTGTCACACTGTGTTACACTGAATATCCCCGAGAACTACGTTAAGAGTACACGTGTCTGTGGAGTGCTTAGCCACTTGCACGTTAATTTCACGAGCAGGCTGTTCCGTTGATCGAATCAACTGGAACCATCGACGTCGTAAGCGACGGAGTGCCAACAACAAACGATTTATGTTCAAACGGCACCGCTGTAAACTACATTTTTCACTACTCTAAAGTTGATAAAATACAGATGGTTAGTGAATTCTCACCGTGACATAAAGTGACAGCATAATCTCACCAACCTTCTCGGTTTTCTTCCACTGTTCTGGTATCATTCCAGCTTCTCCACCATTCTCGTCTATTTTTATTCTTAATGGTCCTTCGTCATGTGATTTTATAGTGCTCTGCTGCTCTTTTCCCTTGACGTTCTCACTTGAGTATCATCATACGATCGCCTCTTCCATCTTATCTGAAGACGTAACCGATCCAGTTACAGCGACTACATCTTAGTTCATCACACATCCTGTTGATGTCAGCTGTGTATAACACTTATATTGTGTGTGTGTGTCTATGAGCGAAACACCTTCGCTCCACGTGACTCCGGCAGAAAGTAATGGCGAGCTTCTACTGACACTTTCGCCACAACTTTATAAGGCGGCGAGCTGACAGAATCGTTAGCACACCGGGCGAAATGCTTAGCGATATTTCGTCTGTCTTTACGTTCTGAGTTCAAATTACGCCGAGGTGGACTTTGCATTTCATCCTTTCGGGCTCGATAAATTAACTACCAGTTGCGTACTGGTGTCGAGCTAATTGACTGGCTCCCTTCCCTATAATTTCAGGCCTTGTGCCTAGAGCAGAAAAAGAGTGTGTGGTGTGCATAGTTTTGATGACATAAAATACAGTACCATTTAGATAGTAGTAGTAGTAGTAGTAGTAGTAGTAGTAGTAGTAGTAGTATTGGTAACAGCAGCAGCAACAGCACGGGGGGAATGTGCTCTAACAGAGCATTGCTGCCTCCAACATTTGTTGGGAACTCCTTACTACATCTGGCGGATGGCACCTTTGCGCCTCTCAGGCGACAACCTTCCCGCCCACGGGTCTGTTTGGCTAGTAGTTGCTGGTGAGGGTTTTACGTTGGGTCTGTTCTTTGACATGTTCTCCCCACACAACATATTCAGTTACCAATGTCAGTTCAACAGATTATAGATCCCCGAAACATCGCGACATCATAGGCATAAGCAAACAGCCATTGAATGCATAGGTCACATTAGAAAGTTATGATTGCCCGAGAATAACGTCTGGCTATACTTCATAACTAAAATTTAAAAAGGAATATCACGTGATGACGTGCTCGGCCAGACTGTCGGATGTTGTTACCCATCGCTGGTCACATTGCGCTTTCTTTTCCTTTATCTTTCGGACATTCCTCCCGATCGGAAAACCAGTCTATCACATAGTTCCCCATTTACAGTTGAGTGGGGACTGGAGCAACGTGAAATCAAGTAATTTGCTCCAAAATGCAACGTGTGGATCGGTCTGAAAATTGAACTCGCGATCTAATGATCATTTGTGCAACAGTAATCTTTTGTCCAGATCTCGAGTGGTCCAATCCCCTCCGATTTAAAGAAAAAAAAAAGGAACAAAATATTTGAAGAAGTCCAGAAATTTCTTGGGCCATTAGATTTATCATTATATTACATAGTGTCCTTAAGGTGTTAATATTGAATTTATGGTAAGCCGACGAACTGGCAGGATCGTTATCGCGCCAAGCAAAATGCTTAGTAGCATTTCATCCGGCCGTTACGTTCTGGGTTCAAATTCCGCTCAATTGAATACTGGGATTGATTTAACTGACTTAACCCCTCCTCTGACTTGCTGTCCTTGTGCTACAATTTGACACCAATATTAAATTTATAGTTGTCTGCCTTTATTTTCTCAGTTCAAGTACCGACAAAATCGACTTTACCTTTCCTCGTCTTGAGGTCTATAAAATCAGCACCAGTTGATAAATGACAGTCAGTGTAATCGATTTACCACCTCTCTCAAAATTACTGGCCTTTTGCCAAAATTTGAATCTAATTTTAAATTTATAGATCCAATATTTCATTAGTGACATAATATGCATTTTTAATTGAAGCGTTGTAGGAAAAAAACTTCCTATGTCAGATTTGAATACAAATCCAAGTGCAAAGACTTTCCGTGTAATTGTATGGATGGAGTTTGAATAAGTCCCACAGCTGAGAAGATGACTAGCATTGACTATCATACAAATATGGACATTTCTGATTAGAGTTATAGAGTGATAAATCAATGGTTCTACATAAACGAAGACTGCAAATAAATACATTAAATTATGTTTATATTAGATGTCAGTAGAGGGAAAATCGACCTATGATTCTGCACTTTAGAGTTGTTGCAATCGTAGAATATTACCATGAGAATTGCTGAGGAACTCTTTGTGTTGTATTTACGCTATACGTCCATTGTTCTATTTTTCAATTATCTTTGAATGCCCAAAGACAACTATGTATTATGTGTATTCATAGATAGACAGCAACGAAAATACAACTACAATGGAAGAAGAATGAGCTCACGCAAACACTAACTCATATAAAATTACGTGCGTGGATGTATTTATACGTACACATACATACATATGCACGCCTATATATAAATTTGAAAATTAGTATACATATCAAACCATGGATATATACATACATATTTATACAAAACATATATCTAAATACATACAGGCAGAGACAACAGACAGGCAGAGACAACAGACAGGAGAGGACAATGAAGAACCGAGGAAACATATTTAAATGTTTATCGGTGGGCCAAAGACAAACTGAAGAATACACAAAGCAATATTTAAAGTTACGTATATTTTTATATACATACATGCAGACCTGAATATATATGTGTGTGTGTGTGTGTGTGTGTGTGTGTGTGCGTGCCCGCGTGTGCGTGTGTGTGTGTTTGTGCGTGTGTGTGTGCGTGTGTGTGTGTGTGTATGCATATGTATACGTATGTATGTATGTATATATATATATGTGTGTGTGTGTGTGTGTGTGTGTGTGTGTGTGTGTGTGTGTATGCGTGTGTCAGTCTGCGTGTGTATTTAAAAAATATTTTAGAAATAATTTTCATTAAGTCAGAATATTTGAAGAACAATATTTTCAAATTAAAAACTTGCAGACTATATTAAATATGTTAAAAAATAGAACGGCGCGTATCCTTTACAAGTAAGTTTTCGTATTGTGTTAGCAGTTGCGCTGTCTATAGATTTGGAAAAATCATTTATGGGATAATCTAGAAATGTGTTGGATATGTTCGGCTTAGTTTCGAATTTAGATCTTTTTGTAAAGTTTAAATTTTTTGCCTGATAGTTATCTTCCTTCGATTGCAAGTAATGGAATATCTTGCATTTTCCATTCACGGAAAAATCTAGATGTTCAATACATTTCTGAGAAATGAATCTGCGCGTGGCTGCTTATGTACCCTAACATGGTGAATTAATTTTGATCCAATTTGACTGACACAATTCTCATTGCATTGTGAGAATCTCATGTGATATATGGTATCCTTTTTGTTTTTGATTTGCAATTTATATTTGAATAAATCTTGAATTACTTATTCTTGAGCGTTTCGATTTTTGCCTTCTTCAGTTATTTCGCATGTCCCACAATGAAAGATCTGCATTCTGTTATCTACATCATTTCATCTTATCACGTAAATCATGCCTTTATTAAATGTCTCTTAAGAATTGGTGGTTGTCTTCGACTGTTGATAATTTGTAATCTTTTAATTATTCTACGAGTTGATGAGTCATGTAGAACTGGAAGATTATGGTTTCTAGGATTAAGAGTGACTACAAATGAAATATTTATGCTTTTGTTTATTTTCACCCTGATTTATAAAATGTTCAGCACAAGACAGAGATTACCTCTTTCCTATGAATATCTTTTACAATTTATTCTTAATTCGTTTCAGGCATTAGACTGCAGTCGTGTTGGGCACCGCCTGGAAGAATTGCAGTCGAACGAATCAACACCAGGGAATATTTTCAGTTTAAACAGTCATCCCACGTCTATTTGCATTCCGTAACGAGTCAACATATGTGTATTGCCGTATTAAATAGGATGTTCCTTCTTGTGTGAAATTGGTGGCAATATCTATAACGTAGGTATTGGAACACATACGCGCTCTTGCGGTAGATTTCGATTATAAACGAGTCAGTTTCCTTAATTACCAAGCAGTTCAAAAACAGCGTTCCCTCTTATTCATTTCCATAGTGAGGTGAATCGATTTGCGAACGCTGTGAATTTAAGACTACCTTAAATTGTCTGTGAATATAAGTCTCCACTCGAAATTATGAAGTAGTCACCCTGGAATCTTCTCTAGTTTTCTTTAAAAAGAAATTATCAGAAAGGTTATCAAATATTGTTCTTTAACTAATGCTTTTACTAATATTTCCTCGCTAGTAATGAGATAACAAAAATACATTGTAATAATTCTATATCCGAAAATAATTCGGAAACAAACAACAACGCTAATAGAAAATAACAGACTACTCAACAAAATGTGTGTTTGAAAAGTTGTAAACAGCGAAAGTGCATGCACAATAAGATATAAATGTAGGTGTGTGTGTGTGTGGGTGCGTGCGTGTGTGTTTCATGATAGAAGTGGCAATGCACGAAACTCAATCCTTGAGTCACTTTCTAACTTCTGTTTATTAAGTGTATAAGTAATACGCATATATACATGCAAATATAAATGTATATATTTATGTATATTTGTGTGTTTATGTGTGTGTGTGCATGTATATATATGCATATATATATATATATACATAACGATCTTATCCTTATTTATATAAATTTATATACATACATATATATATATATATATGCACATATACATATGTATGTACGTGTTTACATATTTATATATGCATATGTTTGCGTGTATGTCTATATATATATATTTATGGTATATATACAGACATATATATTATATATAGATATAGATATTATATATAGTATATACTATATAATATATATATATATCTATCTATATATATATATATATATCTATATATATATATATATATATATATATATATATATATATATATATATATATATATATATATATATATATATATATATATGTACAGTATGCAATATATTTAATACGTTTGATGTATCTAATTTGTTTATCCGCATAATTACCCTTACATAATGCATACACACATACACACACGTATTAGATATATGTATGTGTGTGTGTGTGTGTGTGTGTGTGTGTGTGTTTATATATAGGTATCCGTGCATGCATTAGATACATACGCACATGCACAGTTTTATAATCGCCGACTGGATCAAAGGAAACATGGTATAAAAAGAAAACCGAAGACTCAGACCTGTTGCATTAAGCTAAGCATATAATCCTCTAATACGCCGGAAAAGTAACGTATTTTGTATCTACCATTCACAAAGCATATCAATGCAATATATAAACAGACATATGTATATGTGTATATATATATTTACTGATGACTGTTGCGTTTATATACGTAACATATCATTTCATAGATCTGGTGTAATTTCCATTTTTGGCCTTTTCGGCTTTTGACTCTGGATCAAAAATATTCTTACATGTTTATTTAGGTTACTTGGTGAGCAATCAGTAACTGTGTGAGAATATAAAAGCTAACGACCTTTCATGCTGAATGAATAAATTACGAAAGTGTTTCGTTCATTGCATCATTGAGACAAGTAAAAGCTTCCATTGAATTGCATGTGTTGAACGAAATTATGCAATCATCAACAGCTTCCTTCAGAGAATATTCAACATGAATTTGTAATCATATATTGAGACCTAAGAAACAAACAAAAAAAAAATAATTTTAAACTGAAACACTAATAACATGTATGAAAATGTGACAGAAGATAAAGTAGGTTCGTCTTGAAATTGGTGGAAATAAGTTAATGTAAGATGACAAAAAGGCCTATGTTTCTGTGATAACATTTGCTCGATGTTAAAGAATATATCAGATATTCGAATTAGTACTTTGATCCCAAATGGAACAAAAATTGCAAAGAAAAGCTGCAAGACATTCGGCAACCGACTGCTCGCTAAATGGATTTTACTTTTCAGAATTCAAAACAGGTTTCGTAGTTCTCTTTTAAGAGTTAAGCTCTGTGACACATTTTATTAGTGTTCATTCCTTGCAATAGGAATGTTCTTCTTTGAAGTGAATCCAGTTTAATATAATGCCGGCATATGACAGCTGTAAAACGGCAAAGCCTGTTATCCTTTTGAATATGGTATCAAGTATAAGGATGGGATATAATGATGACTTAGAACCAGTTATAAAGTGGATGTTGATAAACGTACTGCAATATTTTCATACACATTCTTTGACGCACACACATGCAATGACAGAGAGATCGAAGAGATATGTAGAGGGATGAATAATATATATATATATTCAATGAAAGCTTCATATATATATATATATATATATATATATATATATATATATATATATATATATATATATATATATATATACACATACATATATTTATAAATCCAAAGAGAAATTAATACACATGTATGCTTGCGTGAGTGATGTGTCTTTCTGTGTGTGAGTGTGTGTGTGTGTGTGTGTGTGTGTGTGTGTGCGTGTGTGTAAGTATACATACAGTCAAAGTTACTCACAAAACATGTTAGATAAAATGAATTTTCAGTTAAATTAGGATGAAACAAGAAAAACATAAACGTCGAAGGCGAGTTGACCCACAAAAAAAGTAAACCATTTTCAAGGGAAAGCGTTAACTGTGACCATATGTTCTCTCTTCTCATTCCCATTTTAGATTTTACTCTTATCACTTACTTGTTGCAGTCATTAGAGGGTGGCCATGCTCGGGTATTCTTTTCAAAATGTTTTAAGTCGAATGAATCGATTACAGGGCTATTTTTTAAAGCCTAGGATTTATGCTACCGGTCTCTTTGGACAAAACGCTACATAATGGGGTCTCACGCTACTGCTATCTAGCACCTTCGGATGATCTCAACTCAACCGCTATACAACTGTTACTCGACTGCTACTCAACAGCTACTCGAATGCTACTCAACACTCTACCACGGCCAGGCTACCTCTATTTATATGTCTTGGGAGATCCTACTTCTTCGTCTGGGTCCGTCGACACAACAAAAACAAAGAGAGATAGATAGACACACAAACACAAATACAGACAAACATACACATCTAGAAGAAGAAAAGGCAGATTGGGGAGTTAATATTTGTTTACTATTAACCGCAAATTGGTCATCTTCACTTACAGCCGTGGGCAACCAAAGCCTTGTGAGTGGATTTGGTAGACGGAAACTAAAAGAAGCCCGTCGTATATATGTATATATATATATGTATGTGTGTGTATATGTTTGTGTGTCTGTGTTTGTTCCCTCAATATCGCTTGACAACCGATGCTGGTGTGTTTACGTCCCCGTAACTTAGCGGTTTGGAAAAGAGACCGATAGAAGAAGTACTAGGCTTACAAGAAATAAGTCCTGCGGTCGATTTTCTCGACTAAAGGTGGTGCCCCAGCATGGCCGCAGTCAAAAGACTGAAACAAGTAAAAAAGTAATTAAATTTACATTTATGCGACATGAGCATAATATCATCATAATATTATGTATATTTGCATGCTATATGTGTATTTGTGAATTCATTGAAGTCGGATAAAATGAATTCACAAACACACGTGTAGAACATAAAGTTACATATTTTTTAACCAGTATTTCCTTGGTTAAAAACCATTCCCTGATTAGGTTAACAGAACCTAACCACATGTGAATTGTTAGGAATTTTTTTCCCCCGTCTTCCTTTTCTGTTGGGTCTTTCTCTGCTTCTGAAGAAAAGATTTAATCGAAACGTTAAGCCACGAGGGGATTGCACCTAGAAAGTTACTCTCCGAGGCATAAGTCCAGGCAAGGCTGTTTTTTATGGAAGACAAGCAGTCGCCCATGCATATCGGCCTCCCCTCTCCACGCCACCAGTGTTATCAAAGGCTAATACAATTTGGCGCCAGTGACGTCGCAACTCATTTTTACAGCTGAGTGAACTGGAGCAACGTGAAATAAAGTGTCTTGCTCAAGAACACAACAAGCAGCTCGGTCCGGGAATCGAACTCGCAACCTCACGATATCTCCGTATATATATATATATATATATATATATATATATATATATATATATATATATATACGTAGATATGCAACTGGCTTCATTCAGCTTCCATCAACGGAGATCAACCAAATCGTCTCTCAAGGATTTGGTCTGACCTAGACTATAGTAGAAGACACATGCGCAAGGTGCCGCGCAGTGGGACTAAACCCAGAACCATGGCATGTGTTTGGGAAAGAAACTTCTTACCACACAGCCATGCCATCGAGCTTATATGTCTGTGTGTGTGTGTGTGTGTGTGTATGTATGTATATATAACGTTTGTATATATGCATGTAAATATACGTTATACACACACACACATATATATATTTACATACATACATACATACATATATGTATATATATATATATATGTGTGTGTGGGTGGGTGTGGGTATGTGTGTATATATATATATATATATATATATATATGAACGCAAACTCAGGAGGCATCAGACATGAACATATGATTATTTAAGTTATTAAACTGCGTGACGTCCATAGATTTACAAACGTTTGGCAACCTTCTTGATGTGGTATGGATTTCAGCATGCATTAATTTGTGAAGATACAACAGTATTTTATTATACGGAGAAAATATATTAATATAAATATGTACACATGATTTCTTGCATACTAAACTTCATACATACTGAAATTGATGAAGAAAGTTGCGAATCAGCCGTAATCCTCTGGTCGCCTTGAATTTAAAGAAATATATACATTCATCTGTCAAACCTCCTGATTTAGTGAGTTATATTCTCGTCCCGAATGATTTTATTACACCGATTTCTGGATTTTCAATTACAAGAGTACTTGACATTTTTCTACTGTGTAATTTGTTTGCAATTGCTTACTAAGTGGACTGGTAGCCAAGTCCCTTAAAGGCGCTTTTTGTGATTGCAGGGCCATCGTCTGAATCCATGTTTTACTTCTCATTTCATGTGGGGGGTGCGCGCGCGTAGGGGTGTGTGTGTGTACATGTACAAATATGTCTGTGCGTGTGTGTATGCATTATGCAGAAGCGAAAGTTTGTATATAGGTATGTGTGTTTTTGTGTGTGTGTACGTCCGTCACATTCTCCGTCATCCTTTACTGTATATTTATCATTGTTCTTAACTTTGCTACTACCACAGTGCTCAATCTCTATAGAGTAACTTATCCTCTTCCTATTCTTCATTGAAAGCTTTACCACCTCTACAATAACAACAAATGCCTATCCAGACCAGAAACATCTTTTAGCTGTTGTCTGCTTTTATCATTGTCCACCTCCTCTAATAAGTTTAACCCTTTTTTTTTTCTTTACAAGTCTTTCATATTACTGCATCTGTTTCCATCCCTCATCTTCGTCTCTCTTTATCTCTCCCCCTTTCACTACGATTTCTCTCTATCGCTTCGAATCTCACCCTCGACCTCACTCTATTTCAGTTTCCTTTATCTGTTTTGATCTTCCATCTTTCTCTTCCCACTCTGACGATATTCACACCTCTCAGTTTCGCTCCATTGCCTCTTGCATTGTTGAGCTTCTTTATCGTTCTCTATATCTCCATGTTTCCTCACTCAGGCCACTGTTATATAATTAATGCCTTCCCCGACCCCCGTCCATTATATCTCTTTCTCTCTCAGCCATTAAATTTCCTTTCTCCCTTTACAATCACATCTTCGTTACCTCTATCTTTCTTTCTGATCATTTATTCGTCTGTCTCACACCCTCCTCTCTCTCTCTCTCTCTCTCTCTCTCTCTCTCTCTCTCTCTCTCTCTCTCTCTCTCTCTCTCTCACTTACTCGCTGTCAACCTCCCTTTCAACTCCATTTCAACTCCCTTTCAACTCCATTTATCTCTCGCGATCTCTCTATCATTATCTGTTCCTTTTTCTCTATACTCCTCTTCCTTTACCAAATTTCTAACATAGAACATTTTTACTTCCCACCTACAACGCTCATCTTCATTTCTTTTTTCTCCTTTTATCCCACACACTTACGCACCTTTCTCCTCTTCCTATCTTTTCTTTTTCTCTACCTCTTTGCCACTCTAATATTACCAACTCTCCTTTACCTTCTTGCTGTTTTCTTCTCTCTCTTTCACTAATATTTTTGTTTTCATTTGCCTGCATTTTCCTTCTGTAATGTTCTCCTTTTATGTATCTTTTTCTCGATTCTTCCCTCATTTTATCATCCAACTCACACCAGACATTTGTTACAACTCCCTAATAATCATTCACCTGTTGTAAGTTATAAGCTACCATTTCATCAATGTTTTAACATGTCCACCTTTTATTTTACTCTCTCCTATGCGGTTTTAGGGCCGAATGTGTCTTCCTTTGCCATCAAGTGTGGCTTATCGAGATAAATCTTAATTTATGTAAAAATATGCATATCAAGCAGTCGAAATAATATATAGCCATATATCTACCGAACACTTACAAAACAGATAAAGCTAAATTTAAAGCAACACGCTAAGTGTGACGCAGACGACATATTACTAGACTTATAAATAATTCACACCTATAAGTCTAAAGCACATGTAAATGTAAAAATAAGAAAAGTGACAAGAGAAAATCCCGCTGGCAATATTTATAATCACTGCCAGATGTAGTATTCTGACAAACTTTTAACAAGAGTAGTACTGACTTGCAGTATTGAAACAAAGAAAATTTTTAAAGCGGATTTCTATTCTGAGCCAAGTGTAGTGCACACAATATGATTGCTTCGACCGTCTTGGGCCAACAAATGAACCTGTTTATTTCGTGTGGGTTCTTAATGTGTTATGAAACATTGACAAATTAGAAGATGAAGAGATTAACTTATTCATATACTTAGAAACAATAATTACTGACAAATATCTCTCAGTAATTTGAAAACCACAGCGTTGCAAGTGCATGTGAGCTTGCCTACTGATTGCTTTAAATATTTCGTGGCTAGCTTTTTTATTATCGATTGATCATTTATTAGTGTCTTTATAGTAGAGGCGCAATGGCCCAGTTGTAGGATCGCAGTTTCGATTCCCAGACCGGGCATTGTGAGTGCTTATTGAGCGAAATCACCTAAAGCTCCATGAGGCTCCGGCAGGGGATGGTGGCGAACCCTGCTGTACTCTTTCACCACAACTTTCTCTCATTCTTTATTCCTGCTTCTGTTGTACCTGTATTTCAAAGGGCCAGCCTTGTCACACTCTGTGTCACGCTGAATCTCCCCGAGAACTACGTTAAGGGTACACGTGTCAGTGGAGTGCTCAGCCGCTTGCACGTTAATTTCACGAGTAGGCTGTTCCGTTGGTCGGATCAACTGGAACCCTAATCGTCGTAACCGACGGAGTGCCAGCCAGTGTCTTTATAGTGAATTTCTTCAGTTAAACGCCGCACCTCGTCATATCATATTTTAAAATATTGAAAAGAACTTCGAAATAAGCAAAGTGGGGCTTTAATGATGAATGAAAATTTGAATATTTTGTAGGTGTTCTGGTGGCCAGAAAAGGATTTCCGTGCTCGGTGATGCAATATTTACAACAATAAGTAATGAAATGTGCACCAATGATATTTTGCTTCTAAGGTCAATAGACATGCCTAATTAGACGGTGAGTCTCAAATGGTTGCGCCACATGGATAAAAATATCGAAAGCGAACGCAAGGGAAAATGTTCCATTCATTTTTACATCAAGGAAATGCCGCAAATGAGACAAGTTATAAAGTGGCATATTTTCTTGTAAAAGGTAAACTGACTAGTGGTGAAGATCATAGAATGCCAAGATCAAATAACAAATATAAAGACGTACCCATTTTCATATAAAACACATTCAAATTGACAGCGTACATCACACAATGTAAAAGTGAACCTTCGGAAAACAATTCAAAGAAATTAAAATGTCATTTCTCATGCAGGCATCAACAGATTTCCGGGTTCAGCATCAATAATCTATTTTGTCCTTGATGTAACTGAAATTTTTCATGAATTCCCACAAGTAATTGCTTCAAGTAACCTCGTAAGAATGACCCTGAGACTTGTCATTTTCAATAACTTGAACTTTGCATCGTCTGTATCACATGATGCGAAGCATATATTCCAGTGGTGTCCATGCATCGCATGTGATGAACACTCACAATATTTCAGTCACCATTGTAACTTGAGTCTATAAAAAGAGTTTTATGTTTATTCAGAACGTATGAATAAGCGTCAGCTAAAAATCTGAAAACAAGCATGGACGCTGAGAACAAACTTAGGAGAGTACTTTGAACAGGCAATGATTTAACGATAAATTCATGAAGTAGGACAGAATTTGAAAAACTCTATGTCTGAATAGATGGATCTTTACATAAGGCTGCAATCACAATATTTAAGGGACTCAAAGAGGTCATGTTGCCCCAGCAGTATAATCTTTTTGCAAAATATGACTTTAACAACAGATTCTAACGGGTTTAGTTCTATTAAAAAATGAACAAGCAAAAATGGAGTAAAAAATGAACAAGCAAAAATAGAGACAAAGAACACAAGTTTTAATAATTGAATGTCAGTCTTAGTTAATGTTTGATTGTGCACTTGAAGAGTATAAATATACAACAATAATTTATTCTTCAGCGACTAATTCTCTAGGAAAAACGAGGTCCAAGTACAGTTATAGATAGTTTTAAACAATCGAGAGTAAAACTAACACCAGCTCACGGGGTGTACGCTTTGGACTTGTATTGCTGATGAATGGTACCCATTGGGATCTAACATTGTCAGAAACCTTTCTATTTCAAACAGCAACGAGTGATAGGATTTGATTTCCTGTGGTGTTAAGATGCCGTGAAATAACTAATTTACTTCAACTTTAGCTCAAGTGTTAAGATGACAAAGTTGAAGATTTCATGCATCAAACTCGTTCTATTCAACAGCTTAAACGGTTGTATCATCAGGGAAAACTGTTTGCTGTGAAACTTAATTTTATCCGGATTATATTAATTAGCGACACACAAATTAAGAGATGTTAAGGTTTAGATATCTATACACTCATATACATACACTTCTGTATATATAGATATAGATATATATGTGAATACGCGTGACTTAATGGTTAGGGTGTTGTATTCAAGCCGGGCGTTGCGTTGTGTTCTTGAGCAAAGTGCTACATTTCACGTCATCTGACATGTGGCACAGGATGTGCCTGTACAGGTAATGTTGATTTGAGGGAGGGAGTTAGCTTATGTGAACACGAACATTTGATCATTACAAACAAATTAACTGTGTGGTTGTTCGGCAAGAAACTACCGAACTGTTATACACATTCTAGCGACGTGAGAAACCATGATATATATATATATATATATATATATCAGGTCATCCCATAAGTTCTGTCCGAATTTTGAATAATGAAAACAAGTGATCAAATGCTATATTTAATTGAAATTTAATCATCAATGTACCGTCCCTGATTATTTATGACTTCCTTCTATCTATTTACAAGCTTTTCAATCCCATCGATGTAAAATTCTTTTGGTTTCAAAGTGAAGAACTCTGAAATGTCAGTTTCGACCTCCTCCTGGCTTGCGAAAGTTATGTGCCCCAACTACGAAACAAATGGTAGTCTGAGGAAGCAAGGTCGAGAGAATAAGGTGGATGAGACATTTTTCCCAACCAAGCTTTTCAATCTTCTACGATGTGATCTTTGCAGTGTGGGGTCGCGCATCGTCTTCATGAAACATCACACCTTTTTGATTCACTAAAGCGGGTCTTTTTTTTCTCCAAAGCTTCATTCAAACGCTCTAATTGCTGACAGTAGACTTTAGCATTGATTGTTGCATGAGGTGATAACAATTCAAAGTGAATTACCCCTTTGCAATCCCACCAGATAGACCTATTTTCCATGAAGAACCTTTTTTCCATGAAGTTCCCTTCTCGGTTGTGGTTGAGCTTTGTCCCTTTTATCAAGCCACTGTTTATGACGATTAACATTTCGATAGAAGATACATTTTTCGTCACCAGTCACAAGTCTATCCAAAAAGGGTGAAATGAGTTCGTGAGAATAGAGAGAAGAGCAGATGCCAACACGGGATTTGCGGTTGATTTCGGACAATTCATGAGGCACCCATTTTCCAAGTTTAGGAACCTTTCCAACTTGTTGAAGATGACGATGAACAGTTGTATGGTTTGAACTAAGCTTTATTGCCAATTCTTCAACTGATAATGCAGGATCTTCTTCAAGTTATATCTCAAGGAGCTTATCATCAAACCAAACAGGACGTCCTGTTCGATCTTCATCTTCAAGAGTGAAATCGCCACTTCTGAAACTTGCAAACCATCTTCTGCAAGTTCTTTCATTCAAGCATTCTTTCCCATAAGCTGAGTGTATGTTTCCAGTCACTTCAGCTTCAGTTTCCTTTTTTGTACTTATAAAGCATTAAGTGCCTCAAATGCTCTTGGGATAATTCCATGTTAGAAAGGGTTTTAATCAAAGAAATTTTAATTCTATTATTCTGTAAAATAATATTTAATTAGTTTAAATGTACACAAATGCATGGACATAATTTTAAATTCCATTAGACATTCTAAAATAGTATTAAATTTCATTCAATTTAAAAAAAAGGTAAAATCGGACAAGGCATATTGGATGACCTGATACGTATGTACACACACACACACACACACGCATATAAATATGTATGTATGAATATATGTATGTAAGTATGTATGTATGTATGTATGTATGTATGTATGCATATGAGTGCAAGTGTGTATACGTACATATCCATATACTATTGTACATAAGCGAATGAGTATGTGTGTGCAGATATATTTGTAAAAGGTATATTTGCATGTGTTAGCTTGTGAGTGTGAAATTAAATATTTGTATTTGTTATTTGTGTGTCTGTCTGTGTCTCTCTCCATCACTTTCTCGCTCTCTATGTGTGCGTGTGTGTGTGTGCGTGCGCGCGTGTTGGGTGTGTATAATATATATATATGTATATATATATATATATATATATATATATGTGTGTGTGTGTGTGTGTATGTATGCACGTAGATATGTTTGTATGTGTGAACGTACTTATATATGTGCCTTTAGAGGTGAGTTTAATCTAACTTACCAAAAACTAATATGAACCATAAATATGTCAAATTGAATAGCAAAACCTCTCGGACATGAATTGTATTCTTGCAATGAAATTTGCCATGTAAAAAGTTTAGACATTCCCTTAATCAGCAAAAAGCAAATTACGGGAGATTATACATTTATCAATGCAAAATATGTATTATTATTATTATTATTATTATTATTATTATTATTATTATTATTATTATTATTATGTTATTCTGTGTTTCAATGAATGTAGATTTTATATTATTCCGAAAGTATAAAGATAAGCTTCAAAATTAAATTCTTTTATTTACAAAATGCGTTTATCACAGGTGTTTCTTATGTTATGGAAAGTGGTTTAAAATATGTTTCCTCCTGAGATATAATTCGCCATCTCGTCAGATTTTATTTCTCAAAATGTAAATAATAAAACTTTTATATTATTCTATAGAATTTCAACACCGTTTGTTTCCGAAATATTTTAAGAAAAAGGAAAAGAAAAGTGAAAAAAATAAATAAACTCAGCATGCATAGGACTGACTGAGAAATGCTATATTGGATTCCTTGTATGAAATATGGGTACGTGTGTATTCACAAACATACTTACATATCTACATAGATACCTCTCTCCCTTTCTCCGTCACGCACGCGTATAATTTAATAAACATAGGATTTAAATATTATATTATAACGCAACACTATGCAATATATGTACGTGTGTGTGTATATATACATATTTATATACATATACATACACATATATTCGTACATACGTACATACATATATATATGTATATGTATTTTTGTAAATTCTCACTACATATGTGTATATACATATATTCATATATATATATATATATATATATATATATATATATATATATATATATATATATATGTATTTTTATATATATAAATACACATATATATATATATATATATATATATATATGTATATATATATGTATTTATATATATATATATATATATATATATATATATATATATATATATATATATATATATATATATGTATGTATGTATGTATGTGTGTGTGTGTGTGTGTGTGTATGCATGTATATATGCAAGTATCTGTGAATGTTTGTATGTTTATATACCACCATGAAATGTTTTCATTAAGAAAGCGAAAAAAAAAAGAAAAGAAATTCGTAGTTTTAATATTTAATCAATAAAACACCCAAGAACGATCTTGTGAGAATAATAAGTAAATAACATTAACTGCAATAACAGCAATACAGTCTTCATAACTGCAACTATCGTCATCGTCATCGAAGAAGAAGAAGAAGAAGAAGAAGAAGAAGAAGAAGAAGAAGAAGAAGAAGAAGAAGAAGAAGAAGAAGAAGAAGAAGAAGAAGAAGAAGAAGAAGAAGAAGAAACAACAAAAGTAACGACTACACCAACAACAGCAGCAACAAAAGCCTCAAGCAATACAAAGCAGCGTTAAGTCCAGCGACAAACAGCACAATGTAAACAACAGCCGTGTTTCTAATAAAACATGGCGGAGGGAAAGTTGTGAAAATAATTCTCGGGGTTTGCCAGTATGAATTTACTTTGCCACTTATCCGAAGTAGAAGAAAACAGAACAACAAGAATTAGAAGAAGCTTTAAAATATGTTCTCGATGCATAAGGTGTACAAACCTAAAAGTAATATCATTAAGGTCTACCAAACAAAACAGTGAACAGAGGATTGCAGTGAATGTAGAAGGCGCAATCATTATTGCGCTTGAAGAAGTTTGTTGGGCGTAATGAAGAAATAATAGTATTTGAGGCTAGAAAAGTTTAAAAGCTTAGTGAAACAGTTAAAGAATTCGAGAAGAGAAGGGAGAAGAAAAGGACAAATTGCAGAAAAGAGGAGGAATTATATGGACAATTCGTGTAATAAACTGAGTATGTGGGAAGTAAAGAACCGGGACTATTGTTGATGGGGTGAGACCTGAGGCAAGAAACTCAGTCACTAATTATAGCTGCTTAAGAACAAATCTTAAGAACGAATTTGAAACAGGCAAAATTTGATAATACTCAGTCAGAAAGCAACCGCAGAATTTGTTAGAAATGACACGAGAGACTTAATCATCTCTTAAGTGAATGCAGTAAGTTAGGACAAAAGCTTAATATGCGAAGGCATAACAGTGTCCATAAAAAAATGCATTAGTAGATAGTATAAAGAATATGTAGAGAATAAAATGCTTTAAATGATACAACAATGCACTATAATAAAAACACTGGACTATAAGAACTGTTGTAAATTCATCATCCATAGTCTGATATAATATTTCGGAATAAAAATTCCTTCTTCAGATATCCCTAGAAATTAATGGAGTCGCTGCAATAATCGGTTTTCCAACGGCTTTTCTCTCTCTCTTTTTCTTTTTTCTCTTTTTTTTTTGTTATAAATACATGAGCATGTTATCAAAATCGAACTTACACGCACCCACATGTAGCCAAATAATATATCGATTACCAGCCTCCTGCCTGTTGTTTATACGGGGCCCTAGTCTGTGTATGAGTATAGCTTCCTTAATTCTTAAATATGTAGAAGTTGCAAGGTTAACCAATAACTACAGGATTGTATGAGATTTTTACAAATCACATTATTGAAGCAAGGAGACCAGATATGACAGTGGATAGAGAATACAAAACTATTACATACTCTCAATACCATGTGATGATAGAATGGATACCAAAGAACTTGAAAGATACCAGAACTTAACCAAAAACATGAAATGATTCTGAAAGACAAAGCTGATAATTATTTCTGTAGCAGTTTGTGTACTTGCATATCAGTCAGAACAAATCTGAACAATACTGGGACGGAGACAGAGATGCCGATATCATCTTCCTGTTTATATAAACTCTACGGATACTGTGGCGTTATTGTTGCAAATACAATAACAGTAACATTTCCACTGTATGATGCCCTCAGCTAGCCAATAACTTTAGTCGAGCTTTGCATGACATTCTACAAGTTGTTCAACTGAATCTTATTTTACTATATTCAACTATATTCAAGGCGCAGCCACAGCATGGCCACGACATAATGACTGCGGTGAGGTCGCAGAAACATTATCACGCCGGGCGAAATGCATAGCGGTATTTCGAGTGTCTTTACGTTCTGAGTTCAAATTCCGCCGAGCTCGACTTTGCCTTTCATCTTTTCGGGATCGATAAAATAAGTACCAAATGCATACTCGAGTCGATCTTATCGATTGACTCTTTCCCTAGACTAGAAAAGATTATAATAACTGAAATAAGTAAAAGATTTATACATATCTATGTCTGTGTGCGTGTGTATGTGTGTATACGTTGGTATATATATATATATATATATATATATATATATATATATATATACATATGTATTCACATAAATATTCATATATATATATATATGTGTGTGTGTGTATGCATTAATATATATATATATATATATATATATGTCTGTGTGTGCGAGTGAATGAGTGCGTGCGTGTGTGTGAGTGTGTGTTATACATTAGTATATATGTAAATATATTCATATAAATATTGATATATATATATATATATATATATATATATATATATGTATGCGCGTATGTGTGTGTATGGTATGTGTTTGTATACGTGTGTATGCATTAAAACAACGACGGCTGGGTTATGGTGGAATGCTTCTGATCCTATCACCCAAATTCAGTTCTGTTATATCTGGAACTAAGAAAACAAAATAAACAACAAAATAAATAAGTTCAGTAACAACAAAAAGTCTATCGTCATAAACACGAATAAGACAAATAACAAAAACTATACATTACGCTCAGTATTTCTTTAATGGTAACTCACTCAGCATGACCGCAGCCACTTGGCTGAAACACATAAATAAATAAATAAATATATATATATATATATATATATATATATATATATATATATACACTCTGTGATTAATTTTTTTATACATCATCTAAAATTTTCAGCCGAATTGTGATAGAGTCAATTGTAGATTCTAACCTTTTTTCTCTTCCCTACGGTATATCTGTGGCATTTTTATACGCTCGCCGCAAATACTGTCAGATTTATTCATCCAACTTTTCCCTTATGTTAAAATTAGTGTATCGTTTTGCCATCAGACCATGTCGGTCATTTTTGTATATAATATTTATTTATTATATGTATGCATATACATATATATTATAATCATATATAACATTACACACATACATATATATATACTTATATATATATATATATATATATATATATATATATATATATATATATATATATATATATATATATATATATATGTATATATATATACTTATATATATATATATATATATATATATATATATATATATATATATATATATATATATATATATATATATATATGCATTTACATATGTAGTTATTGTGCGTAAGTATTTGTTTATTTTCGTATATTTAATTTCTTAACATAATCCAATATGTGTGTGTATGTGTGTGTTCTTTCGTGGCAGCTTGTTTGAATTATATTTATATAACATTTAACTTCTGTCAGGAGACTCACATTAAGGATTTCTTTTATTTTCATGCTGACTGAAAGTGTCAAGCATTCCAAGTACATTTCATTGCAGTTATGACATCGTGGCGATCCGGTTTCGATTCCATCCTGAAATTATATGTGTTTTACTTTAATGCCTATGTGAATATAGTTGTTTCATATATAAACAGAAAAAAAGGATAATTTTGTGAGGGAGAGGATTAAAACAATGGTATCGAACCCAAATCGTTAATCATACTCTGTTTTATCGATCATGGGATGGCGAAACGTAAATTTGGCCTCGACGCAATTTGAACTCAATGCAAAATGATTTAGAATAACACAAGATATCCTCTTTGGCGCAGAAAGCTATTGACAAATCTCCTTCTCATTTATTCGTATATAAATGATTATTATTTTAGGCTGTAGTTCCAACGTAAAGTCATTCAATGGTCAAAATTATCATATCGTTGATATTTCGATATTCTTCAGTTACAAACACGGAAATACATGGTGTGCACGCTCGTATATAAGTGCACATCTTGAATGCATAATTTAATCTCGCAAACTGGATGGCAAGTCACATGCTGACTCGTTTGCTATGTTGAGTTTTAAAGAAATGGAATTCATTGTCATTAGAGGTTTCAATTATTTCTGGTCTCATGTACAAGGTAGGATTACATTTTTTAAGATGAAGCATATTCAAAATGCCACTTCGAAGCAGTCAGCTTATAAAAGCGCAGGCATGGCTTTATGGGTAAGGTTTGTTTTCGTGGTCGTTTCACTTTTTGATACAATCTGCACATAGGAACTGTTTATAGCAATGAATGTTTCTACAAATGTTTCAGTTAATTAGGAATAAAATCATAATTAACTGATCCAACTGCATTTTCTATTACTCAAAACCAAGGACTTTTCAGTACCCACCTTGTTTATGGAGTCAGCGACCAGTTACAATACGTTGTTTGCAGCTTGCATTATTTTGAAAGAAAACCTATGCCACTTATTTTCAGTGAAAAGCAAGAAACGTGCAGTTGAAAGAATCGACTGCTGTAGAAATGTTGCTGATCAAATCAAAACCACTTCTGTGAAGAAACGCTGAATCTATCCAAAGGTCTATTTATCTGAGATATATTCTGTATCTTAACTGAGAGGGAAGCAGAACATTTTTCATAAGACATAGCGAGTATTTGAGGAAACATCAAAAGCTGAAGTAAAGTCAGTTATATCATAGATTTTATTATATGGAAAAGTGGAATTGTAGTTAGGAATACAATATCAAGTGAAATGATTCAATAGGGAATTAAATCGTCTTTGCATTCTTGGCTCATCTGATGCTTGTAACAATACACAATCGTCTTGATAATTCTACATGGGAGCCATAACGCAGATGATAATTACATTCATATGGAAATTTAAACCTGGGGAATTATACGTTTAACTGTGAAAATATTTTTGAAGTGATTCCAAATTTCAACCTTCGTTTAGCCGTGACACTTCAATTGGGAAGATGATAAACGTAATGTATTATTGTTAAATAACGTATCGCTTTGCTTTTAATGAGAACAATTGTAGTAATATAAAGAGATTGTTCAGTTATTTGGTCAGAGCCAACGTTTTCAGGATACGCTGTTTGTATTTGCTATTGTTAGTGGGCCTGGAAAAATACAAATAAAACATTATATGAGTAATAAGATTAAAGTTAAAGGATTCGAGCTATCCCAGAGAGGACTTCACGAAACCACTCAGAGCCGAGTGATAGAATCAATTGTTATAGCGGGAGAAAAGGTAATGAATGAGAGTTCGAGAGAGGGAAAGAAAGAGAGAAAAGTCAGATGTTGAACTGTGTTTTAAAGTTATAGCATATCAGTTTGAGTTCTTTACCCGAATAAGAGTAACTCGATGTCTTGCTAACTGGTACCAGGTAAAAGAACGTTGAAATGCGCCAAAAGAGGAATAAAGCTTGAGAAAAGAGACAAGATAGCAGCAGAAATGAACAATAAATAAGGCTGGAGATATTTTGGAAAAGGGGAGAGTTGAACGTGTGGTTGATTTATCAGTAAGAAGTGATGTGGGGTCTAGATTGGGGTTGTTTCGATTGTATAGTAAATTAGAAAATACGATGGATTTCTAGCACGAGGTTTTGTTTAAGCTTTGGCTACTGAGGAACTGTAAATATACATCTACCTCCTAAGGAGCAATACATGTTTGCAATTAGGTACATAATTCTGATTGCAAAGTGATCGAAATCATTTTAAAATAATCGGTCTTAAAGTTTAGTTTCGGATCAACACACGTATTGTACACAGGTCTCGCTGTCTCAAGGACACCACCTTAGGAAAAAAAGAAAGGAAAGAAAACAAAAACACAAGGGTTTCTATCGTAGGTTAATGATTTTTAATCAGTAATATACACTATATTTTAAGTTTATTATCAGTCCATCTATCTATTCATCTTTCCACCTATCTACCCCACCTCTCTCTCTATTTCTCTTTCCTCTCTCTCTCTCTATCTTTCTCTATATATATAAATATATATATATATATATATACATATATATATACATATATATATATATACATATATATATACATATATATATATATATATATATATATATATATATATATATATATATATATATATATATATATATTTCCAGTCGTACGGTATTCCACAACTTTACTTTATTATATATATATATATATATATATATATATATATATATATATATATATATATATATATATATATATATATATATATATATATATATATATATATATCGTCGGTAGTTGTATGCGCTTTCAGCCACACGAGTCTGATGTATCGCCTATACTGTTAAGCGCTGTATAGGTGCGAAACCAATGATCACTCTATGATTGGCTATAACTTTTAACTTCCTAAAAATATATCCATATATACATAAAGTGCTATTCCGTACTTGTATAAACAGTAATTATTCATTTTTCTGGTGTGAAATATAATTGGAGAAAAATTAGTTGTTTTTCATGTATTTTTATATGAGTAACAGCAAACTTGTCAGTATGTTCAGAATTGAATGTTTTGGAGCTATTAAATCCTAAAAATCTCTTAAGCATACAATGTCAGAAAGGCCCCATGCGTAATATCACAAGAGGCTGCTATATTTGTTGGGAATACCTAGTCAAGACAGCCGATTTCCCGCTGGCTTAATATGAAGATTCAAATCAATTTCTCTCGTAGTTTCTTCACTTTGGATTTTCTGCGAGGTCATGCGACGGTCATTGGCGTTAACTAGGCTTACTCATTTGACTAAATCATATTAACAATTTGCAATAGGTTATTTTGATAATAGCACGCAAATGGCATTATCCGATAGCAATGTTGCAAGTCTTATCACAATTATTGGGATTTTTCTTTGAATGTAGGCTAATCGATATTTAACCTCTGCAAATTATTCTTACTGGAAATTACCGATGATATTTTCATTTTGGAGTCGACACTGATAAAGAGAATTAATATTCTAAACCAAAACTATAGATATATCCTCAGGGGTTTCGTTAAGACAGCAATGAAATTTCAATTGTCAATTAGAAATTGAAACAACTATTGTTATATTTGATAATTATGGAAATGTGAAATTATGGAGAATGTCATTGAACGATGGTAAGACTCACAATTAAAAGGCAAAATAAATTCTGAATAATGTGCTGCATAAAAGAATAAGACAGGAAGCGCTTTATCATTGCAACAATAATTACGAATCATTAAAGAATATTTATAGAAATCAATAAAATATCCGGTGATAAACTGATATATTTACAGTGTCCAAAAGAGAAACCATTTCAAACAGATTCAAATATTTCCATCTTCTGAAATTCTTATAAATATATTTGACACATGGGCATTATACAGCATATTAATGTACAGTGCATTTGAAATCTTTTTATAAAATGAATATCTTATTGATTTCAAACATTAGATTGCGGTCATCATGGGGCACCGTTGACCATATAACCAGCAGAGAAGTTTTCGATGGCAATTATAATACCTAGATATGTGAATCAAAGCATAATGCTACTTACCATTTATATTTAAGGAACATAGGAATATACCGGCCTACACCGGTAATCATAAACAGGTATACGTACACACATACATAAACATGCACATATATATATATATATATGCGTGTGGGTTAACTGACCCCCAAAGCAGTTAAACTTCTTAAAATACACGCGCATGCGCATGCGCACGCGCACTTACACACACACATGCCTGCACACTTACACAAAAATACACATATAGATATAATTTTCTTACTTTTAATGTTTATTTAATATTTTTTTGTAGGAACGATAAAATCTTTAACAATATTTCAATGCGGTAGCGAAGATTTTGCTTTTGCTTGCTAAAGTGCTTTCCTACATCAATAGTTAGAACCATCAGGAAACATGTATATATATATATTGAAAAGCTTTAACTGACGAAAGTTTACATAACGGGAGCATTTTGTATTATGTATAATGCACTGAAACTTCCATATTAAATGATCGCTAAACTTTACTATTTGGCTTGACTTCATTGATACTATATATACATATATATATATATATATATATATATATATATATATATATATATATATATATATATATATTTATATGAGAATACATATCAAATAAATATTCAAAATCCTGGTTTTGTGAAGACGCTGGCACTCTCGATGTTTTGACATTTCGCACCGACTAATACCGGTGTTTTTAGGTGCTTCCATATTAAATTAAATAGCCACATTGAAACTTTATGCATATCGAACCTAACAAATATTCAGGAAAAAGCACAATTTCAAGGTAGGAACATATTAGACACACATTGCATGTTCATGTTTTCTACAAACGAAACTGCTAGACATTGAAAGAAGATGATCTACGTCAGGGCAAATAAATATATCACATCCTTTGCTTAACACTATTCAATTCCTCTGCTTCTGAGGAACTTTCTGTTACTTTAAATTTTTTTATTATTTATTCTTTTTTTTTGTGGTACCGATAAAAACTTGAGGATTAACAATATTTCAATGTAATAACGAAAATATTGCTCTTTCTTGCAGTAGAGCTTCCCTACAGCAATCGTTGTAACCATCAAAGTTATATATATATATATATATATATATATATATATATATATATATATATATATATATATATATATATATATATATATACATATATGTGTGTGTGTTTGTGTGTATAATATACGTATATATATTATTTGTGTACACATATGCATATATATATATGTATACATATGTGTGTGTATGTGTGTGTGTGAGTGTGTGTGTGTGTGTGT
>NC_142939.1:25416482-25418982 GCF_046866305.1 Octopus bimaculoides
CTGAGGACATTCCGTACAAGGGATCAAAAAGTCATGTTGACTCTATGGAAGACATTTGTCCTGAGCCGCCTAGACTATTGCTCTCAGTTGTGGTCACCACACAGTGTCAAACGGACAGCAGAACTCGAGGCAATTCAGAGGCACTATACAAAAAAGATCGCCACAGTCCAGCAGATGAACTACAGGGAGCGACTGCAGGCTCTACTCCCTGGAACGCAGGCGGGAGAGATATGTAATAATATACATATGGAAAATACTGGAAGGACTGGTGCCGAACTTTGGCATCAAGTAATACAGGAATGCCCGCACGGGTCGCCACTGCATGGTGCCAAAGGTGCCGTCCACTGCATCTCACATAAGAACAAGATACTGCAGCAGCCTCGGTTTCAGAGGCCCTCAGCTCTTCAATGCCCTGCCAAAACATTTGAGAGACCTGCAAGACACGGATGTGGAGGTCTTGAAGACAAAACTGGACGCTTTCCTCTCCACGATACCAGACGAACCAATGGCTCGAAATGAGACACAGTTTAGGGCAGCGATGTCAAATTCTCTTATACACCAGATGTGCCATCAAAACTCTTGATTGGACTATATCAGGTGCAGGAGAAGAGCCATGCAAGGAACGTGAAGAGAGCAAAGCATAAAGACAGAAAATCACGATGGTGCTCCAGCATGACCACAGCCACTTGGCTGAAACCCATAAATAAATAAATAATATATATATATATATAAATATATTTATATATATATATTCATATATATATGTATTTACACACACATATACATACATACATACTTACATACATACATATAGCTGCATGCCTTTAGCCATTTCTTCCGTTCCATGATAGGCTGGCTTTTGACAGAGAATAGCGACATTCGTTAGAATCTCAGACCAAAACAATATTGTTTTATCTTGCATTGGTGTCGTCATCCATCGAAATGTACTCTTAGTCCTGATTAAATAGTTCATACATTTCTGAACACATACGTGTCACATGTTCTAACCACCTGCCTAACTTCACCTCCAACTTCTTACCTGCCTGCCTAATAACCTGTCTACTTACTTTTCAGCTCACTCACCGTCATATCCACCTACATAGATGCTTGCCTTGCTGTCGTGTCTACTTATTGACGCATGTCTTTCTGTCTCGCGCTCTCTCTCACTCTCTTTCTCACTCTCTTTCTTTGATTCTCTCTCTCTCTCTCTCTCTCTCTCTCCCTTTCTCTCTCTCTCTCTCTCTCTCTCTCCCTTTCTCTCTCCCTCTTCTTCAGTTTGTCTGCTCGTCTCCCTGTATACGAACATACCCACATTCATCACATCTACCGACACACATTACATAATACAAAGATAGATATTCCCCTCCCCTCTTCATCTAACCCCCTCCTCCTGTCTCTCTCCCCCACCCTCCCTCCTACCACCCATCTCTCCCCCTCCCCACCTCCCCTCCTGCTCCGACTCCTACTTCTTTGTACGTCTCTTCACCTCTCTTCACTCCTACTTCTCTTCCTACTTCTCTTCATTCCTACTTCTCTCCACTCCTACTTCTCTTCCCACTTCTCTTCCTACTTCTCTTCACTCCTACTTCTCTTCATTCCAACTTCTCTTCCTACTTCTCTTCACTCCCACTTCTCTTCACCCCTACTCTTTCTCTCCTCTCTCTTATTCTCTCCTCTCTCTTACTCTCTCTCTCACTCTCTTCTCTCGTACTCCCACCCTCTCTCACTCTTACTCTCTACACTCTTACTCTCTCACCTTTACTCTCTCACTCTCTTCTCTCTTTCCCTCTCTCTCACTCTCTTCTCTCTTTCCCTCTCTCTCACTCTCTCTCACTCTTACTCTCTACATTCTTACTCTCTTACTCTCTCACCCTTACTTTCTCACTCTCTTCTCTCTTTCCCTCTCGCTCACTCTCTTTCTCTTTCTCTCTTTCTCTCCTCCATACCCCTCTTCCCTCTCTCCCACTCTCTTCTCTCTCACTCTCTTCCTCTCTTTCTCCCCCCATACCCACCTTCCCCCTCTCTCAATCCACCTTCCCCCCACCTTCCTCCTCTCTCTCCCCCCATACCCACCTTCCCCCTCTCTCAATCCACCTTCCCTCTCGTATACCCACCCTCTCTTATACCCACCCTCTCTCCTCTCTTTCTCTCCCCTCCCATACCCATCTCCCCCTCTTTTACATCCACCTTCCCCTTCCCCCTTCATCGTCAACAACCCTCATAAGCTCATCCCACCACACCCCAACACACTCCTACTCTACCTTCCCACTCCACCCCCTCCAAATCCTTACACACACCACCCACCCCCTACACACACCACACACCCCCTACATACACCACCCACCCCCTACACACACCACCCCTACACACACCACCCCTACCCACAGACCCCTACCTCTACCCAACCCTCAGCCTAACCCACACTCCACCAATGCCTTCCCCACCTCCCAACACCCTCACATCACACCACACCAATACCCTCGCATCACACTACAACTGA
>NC_142939.1:25426482-25428982 GCF_046866305.1 Octopus bimaculoides
TATACATTTATATAATATATATATATACATATATATAATTATATATGTATCTATATATATATATATATATATATATATATATATAGATTATTATATATGTGTATGTATATATATATATATATATAATTATATATGTATATATATATATAGATATATAATTATATATATATATATATATTCACATCTATATATATATATATATATATATATACTTTATACATATATACACACACACATATGTATGTATGTATATATATATATATATATATATATATATATATATATATACATATATATATAGGTGTGTGTGCGTGTGTGAGAGTGTGTGTTTATAAAAAATGGCGTATACACAGACTTATTTAATATATACATGTAAGTACATGCGTTTATGCATCGATGTCAATTTTGATAAATCTAAAGAGAAAAAGCAAGAAATAAACCACATTTTCCAAGGCTGTAGCTTAAAAAATCATAATTCAAAATCTGAAATATTATATTTCATCAATCTTTTTTTTATATCTCATATTTCTTTTTTTTTTTTTTCCTTTGTTGTTTATCTAGAGAGGTTTGACCTTATGTGGAGTGATGAAAAGAAAGCAGCTTCTAATTCTTGCTTCACTCATTTAGATATTCATTAATGAACTTAACCGTTCGCACACGATTTATGACATATTGTTTTTCCTGCTTTCTCATGAGTAGAATTTTAAATTAATATATATAGATTTCCTTTGAAAAAGCACTTGGGAAATTTCTCGCACGTGTACATGAATATACATGTTTGTATGTATGTATATATACACACATACACATATAGATGTGTGCGTGTGTGTGACTGTTTATATATATGTTTATATATGTACATATCCCTAACTAAATATATACATATATTTATTGCTATATATTTTATGCTTTCATGCATATATAATATATAATATATATATCCACACCCACACACACATCTATATCTCTCCCTCTCTCCCCCCCTCTCTCTCTAAATATAATATATACACAAATATATGTACACAAACACGTTCACACAGACACAGACATACGCACATACACATACATGTACACGCTAAAACACTTAAAGAAATGTTCCAATTTCAGCGTACTCATTCTATCGATTTCGCTGTATAGGAGGTGTGTGTGGGGCGGGGGAGTTTTAAGGGTCTTGCGATAGGATTGGCTGGAGGTCCAAATTTCTGAGTTCTTTTACAGGGGTTTGAAAACCTGAAGGATTGCTGCAATTAATGTGTGAATCTGCGAGGGGAATATCTTGGATAACATCATAATTAGCAGATCCTCCTGTATTTTCTTTTACCCAAGCCGGGAACTTTTCAGCACACCCGCGTGTGTGTGTGTGTGTGTGTGAGTGCATGCGTGCGGACGTGCCTCTGCGCATGTGTGTGTGTGTGCGTGTGTGTAGTGTGTATGTTTGTGTGTGTGCCTGCGTGTGTTCATTTGTGCTCACATAAACCAGTATATCCTTTAAGGATTGAGAACCAGTGGTTCGAGACATTTTACACGTTGCAAATAAATCTATAGAGAAATAAATATCAGTACTTAGATATACACGCTACTCTGCCTTCAGCGAAATATTCCAAGTAAATATATGACCGATATATATATATATAAACAATGAACCACACAGCTGGAAGGTCTTCTTCGTTTTCGTTGTAGTGACCACCACCACCATCATCATTTGTAACTTTAACCATCTCCTTTGTTTGCTTTTCTCCTTTAACGTCTGTTTCAATATCTTTATATATATTTTTTAAATTGTATTACGCTCCCTCCACATCCCACGATCATATTGGGTTACCTCCCCTATTTAATGCAGCATGACTCTTCAGAGCTTTCTTTCAAAACCGGTATAAGTGCATAAGTGCATATTTTCTCGATTTGAACATAATCATTAAAACACAATCCGCAAGCTGCTGGCTTCAACCACGTGAAACTTTCTTCAATCAAACTGGAATAGATGCCATATAGACAGTAGACGAATCTTAGTCTTCCACTCAATATATCATATTGTTGTTTTAAACACTTACTCAAAAGTCATTCCGATACAAATATCTGGTTTTGAAAGTAACCTCTTCATATGTATACATTATATTCAATCTAGAGTTTTTACGCATATTCTGAAATGAGATACATTACTATTGTCATTTTGTTTATAACATTTGATCAGTTCAAAACGTGCTCTTATATTTTAGTTCTTTCAATCACTCGCAAATTGCAATTCTTCCTCGAGAATCTCATTTATTAAACTGTCAAATACAAAAAAAGAAAAGAAAAAAAGAAAAAAAAGAAATCTCGTTAATTTTAGCAACATTTGGAACTAGATCTGTTAAGCATCAACATTTCTTGGAATAATTCGCTAGATTAAATTTATTTTAAAACTAAGAGATGACATGTCTATACTTGGTGGACTTTACGTACACATGGGGGAAAGTAAAGCAGTGTTTAGCTTTGTATATCTATCCGCTGCTTCTAAGTT
>NC_142939.1:25433982-25456482 GCF_046866305.1 Octopus bimaculoides
TCATTATATAGATATACAGAGAGAGAGAAAAAGAGAGAGAGGCGGATGGGGAAGTATCAGAGAGAGAGAGAGAGAGAGAGAGAGAGAGAGAGAGAGTGGGGGGAAGATTCATCTTTTGGTTCAAGTGTCTGTAGTGATAGTGTTGAGAAATGTATGTGTGTGTCTGTATTAAGTGAGAGGCAAAGAGGGTGATGCGTCACAAACCAGAAGTTCCTTTACAGACATATTTCGCAAAAAATTATAACAATAATTTATAACATCGTGTGTCTTATATTATCTCTCACTCTGTTTACTTCACATATAAAACTTATTAGATATTTCTCCGGCTTTTAAAACAGCAATATTATTATTATTATTATTATTATTATTATTATTATTATTATTATTATTATTATTATTATTATTATTATTTATTATGAGATGTAGCAGTCGGGTTTGAAACTAGACATTTAGATCAATTAACTGACTTTCATTCTTTGTTAATTTACTGAGTTCGTGTCCTGTGTTCGCTATTAACCTCATGTGATAAAATATTTAGTCTGAAAATAGGATTCTCTGTCAGAATAGTGAAGGAATTCAGACGAATCTGATATGAAAAAGAGTAGAAGAGTAATACAATATGGATGTCTAAATAACTTTCGCTTCCGACATAATTTCACTTGACGATTTCAGATGGCATCTGATACTGATAGAAGCTTCTTTGAAGTACATGCAGATGTCTTATGAAATAATTCTTCAAGCTTTAGCACCAGTAAACATCTTGAAACTATTAATAACTGTGCACTGCAAGAACATTTAACAAGTAGCAACGGCTATAATGCAGCTGCTACTGTCAACATACAGACAATGAGTTGTCGCTGAACTTTCTATGGATATACAGAGGATATAGAAAATGTGCCAGCGTGAAAGAGAAAAGGGAGAGAGAGAGAGAGAGAGAGAGAGAGAGAGAGAGAGAGAGAGAGAGAGAGAGAGAGAGAGGGGGGGGAATAGACAGATAAAAGACTGAAATACAAACACGTTGGGAAAGAGTAGGATGTGAGTGTTAGAAAGAGTGAAAAAAATTATAAACCCGTTGAACTTTAGCGGTTCCTCCATTTTTATCTGTTATAGATATACGGCGAATCGAACACAATTTTGGTCGATATTCTGTAAAAAGAAGTAAAAAAAAATAATAATAAACCAAAAAAAAAAAAGGAAAAAACTAAGATAACGAATAATCCAGAGATGAATAGAATTGAAATTATTCAATATTTGTGCATTCGCAGGATCTCAGTGATATTTAAGACTATAATCTGAGATAAAAATTTCGCTTTAATACGGCTTTTCTTGAGATTATTATTTCGCTGCCGTTGTATCTATAACGTAGTTTTCTATAATTAATAACTAAGTACCCGACCTCATTTCTTTACACTAAATGAACATATATCTAGCATTTCTTTCAGATATATGATTATTTCAGATATGTATTTCAGTTCCTTATTTTCATTCCTATTCTATTTCATTCCTTTCATTCGTATTGTATTAGTTTTTAATAATTTAAATAATTATAACATACATTATGATTTTTTTCCGAAATGTAGAATGTAGAATGAGAGTGTACATACGCGGTCTCCTACTTCCCTACTGTGTTTCCCTTTTTCTTCCGCTCTCTCTCTCTCTCTCTCTCTATCTCTCTCTCTCTCTCTCTCTCTCTCTCTCTCTCTCTCGCTTTCTCTCTGCTGTATATATATATTTTAAATAAATATAAATAAATATACATAAATATAAGTAAATGTATTTTAGGAAATAAATGATGAATTTTTCCCTTATGAGGTTTTTTCACGCTAGCTACTTGATAAATTCTTATAAAAGACTTTATCCTATTATTGAATTATATATATATGTGTGTGTGTGTGTGTGTGTGTGTGTGTGAAATAGGTGCTGGAGTGGCTCTATGGTAAGTAGCTTGCTTTCCAACCACATGGCCCCGGGTTCACTCCCACTGCGTGGCACCTTGGCAAGTGTTTTCTAGTATAGCTAATAAGGTGTTGAGCTGGCAGAATCGTAAGCATGCCGGACAAAGTGCTTAGCAGCATTTCATCCATTTCAACGTTCTGAGTTCAAATTCCACCGAGGTCGACTTTGCCTTTCGTCCTTTCCGACTCGATAAAACACATACCAGTGGAAATCAGATGTCGATATAATCGGCTTACCCTGTTCATATAAATTAATGGCCTAGTGCCAAAACTTGGAATCTTTATTCTTTATTACTTTCTCAGCAGCATTTTGTTTTTGTTGTTGTTAATTACGAAGATGATGTTTTATAGCCACAGTCCTGTTGCCATCAAAATTGCTACATTAAAGCAATCTCGCTGTGAGCAAATCGTGTTTACGTATGCAAAACGACATTGGCCAGAACACTCATTCATTTTTCATACGCAAGTTATGATATGAGTGAGATTTAGTCGGAATATATATATAGCAAGTCAACTCAGTTTATAGAGAAGCCTCATTAGCTTGAAACATTTAATTAGTTGTTGGCACTAATCATTCAACATGAGATATATGAAATCTGTTCTGATAATATAGTGTAAACAATTAGTTACATTGAAACATTTTACTACTTGTTATGTTGGTCGTAGTCTGTCGGTAAATTTCATTATATTATATGCTACTACTTTTCCTTTTGGATGTTTTATCTTTTATATGTTATCACCTTCTTTCAGACGCTAGACTACAATATCTCCAAGTTATTTAGAGAATACGCCAGAAAATTTAAGTACAGAGCCAGGGTCACAATGCCACACACACACACACACACACACACACACACACACACATATATATATATATATATATATATATATATATATATATATATATATATATATATATATCAAAAGGATGTGTTATAATACTATTCCACAGCCATACCAATAATCCAGCATACCTCCATCATCAGCTGCCCCACTTATATCATTATGGTTTCTCGACACCTCGGTAGTACCCGCAGTCTCATTCAATCCGGCAGTGTCAACAGTACTAAAGTAAGTGTATATATATATATATATATATAAAAAAATAAGCAACACGGATTTCAAAGGTTATTGCAGTACGCACGTTTCATGCTACTTCAATTTATTTAAGTAATGCGAGCATTACTTTAAATGCAATATGAAGAGCAATCTTCAGCTGCACGAAAATGCAGAAAAAGTACTGTAGAAAAGACATTATAAATGTGGCAACATTTCAAATCCAAGTGGGAGAGAGAATACATAAAAATCCAAATGTGAGGAAGAATACATAAGTCTATCAGGCTAGTAATTGATTCTAGACAAAAGTTTTAACTGTCTCAGATTTTATTGTTTCTTATCTAGTGGTGATAGCCAAGGGACAATTACTTCTAAAGAGAGGGAAGGTGTAAGCAGTATGCATGGACAAGGCTATAAAATGTATTAGAATCTAAAGGTTTCACTGGTCATAGTAGTATCAGGTCATTTTACTACTATCAAAGTGTTGAGGAATTAATGTTGATGAATTACAGCCCTTGGTATATGGGTCAAATAGGTTTTTTTACTTTTAGTCTGAATGGAGTAACAGTATAGTGGTACAGACAACAACAATACTCTAACCAATGTTTTCACAATAAGAGGTATGTTAAATAAAATAAATAAAATGAGATGTAATTATTTTCCACAAAAATCATGAAATAATGTCAATATTGAATTCAGGGGCTCTGGATAGGGTGTAAAATTTAAGGATATTAAGTATATAGTGATCATGAAAACTATTTTGAATTATCTTAAAAAAATTTTTTAGCTGAAGATAAGATAATGATACTATTTAGGAGACACATAGGTAAGCTTTATTTATATAATGTGAATAAAAAATAAAAATTATTATCGGATTTATGTTAGTTTATAATAATGTGCTTACTAAGATTTAAGAGACTGAAAAAAGAAAGGATGTTAGGAAATAACAAGGATAATCAATACAGGAATCTGATGATTGATTTAAGTAGATTAGATGTTAATGTGAGAGATCAGGAATATATGTTATAAAGGTTCAATTACCAATATAAATATGTGCTAATTGATAGTCCTAGATAACCATAATAGAAGTAAAGTACTATATTTTGATAACTTTAGTTACTTAAATAAAAGCCCTATTTTTTAAAAAATTTAAAAGTGCGAGTAGAGCAATGCATACATGATACCCTAAGGTCTAATCTATTATTGATTAGATTAGGATTGTTCCTAAGTTTAAAAATTTCATATATTTCCATAGAACACAATTCACATCCATATCTATTATATAAGGTTGAGCTTTTCTTATAATTTCCCATTTAAGGTTAAAATTAATACCATTATCTTTTAACTCCCAAATTTTACTTGCCAATGTCGTACTATTTGCCTTATGTATAAGTCTAAACGAAGACTTATGGTTATATATTATCTGTTTCAGGTTAATATTGCATCCTATGTAAATATAATTCTCTGTTATAGTACTAATGATGCATCTGTACACTACGTTACGGGTGCAACAAAATCCAAATAAAGGACAATGGGACTTTTTTCTATAGTTGCCCATGATGGGGTTATCAACCCCACCTATATTATTTCTAATATCTCTATTATTATTATTACTACAATTATTTACACTAATATCATTCATCAGTTCTTCAATTTTATTATTAGGTATATATTGGTTATTACCATCATTATTTAATTCATATCCTGATGTGCTATTAGTTGAACTTATTCTTTCCACATTAGGCATATTGATATTATATGAACTATGTCCTTGATCACTATTATTTCTTTTGGAGTTGGGCCTATCATCAACTTCAGTTACAACTGTAACGTCATTACTAATGCATTCTAATTGTTGGTTGAAATTATGGTTGGTAGGACTAAGTATATTGCTACTATCTTCATAATTTCTTTCGCCATTGTTATTTTCACTTCTATTTGTATAATTATTAGTAGCATCATTATTGGTATTAGCTGGATTATTATGTGTATTCATATGACCACTATTTGTAATTTCATATATTCTAGCTGACTTGATGTTTTTTTTTTGTTTAACCTAGCTATGATTGTACCTACATTAGGAAGGCTAGATTAAGAAATTCTGATTTTATGACAAGAGAAGATTTTACTATATCTGTGGGAAGAAGGGAAATTTTTTTGTAAAATTTTTTTGTAAAATATTCATGAATTTTTTATAAATATTTGTGGATATAGCACAGTTGAAGGGTATATTTAACCAGATAGAATTTTTATTTTTATTTTTATTTTTTATTTTTATAAATACATATATATGTATATATATATATGAATATATAGTCTTTTGTATTTTTTCTTTTATTTGTTTCAGTGATGCACGGCCTTTTATTCCAAGAAATCGACCCGGAACTTACACTTTGTAAGCCTGGCACTTATTCTATCAGTCTCTTTTGTCCAACTGCTAAGGTTACGGGACGTAAGCACAGCAATATCATCAGTTGTCAGGCGATAGAAAGATGGGAGGGGAGAAACATGGACACACAGGTACACAGACATAGATATATACATACAAATACGACGGCGTATTTGAGTTTCCTTCTATCAAATCCACTCACAAGTATTTGGTCGACAGATTGGCAAGCAAGCTTCATACCGCACAGTCACGCCTGTGCCTATATATATATATATATATATATATATATATATATATATATATGCAGAGAGAAAGAGGGCGAGAGGGGAGGGAGAGAAAGACAGTCAGACAGAACAGAGGTAGTAGAATCGCTTCAGAAACTGATTGTACTTTCGGGAAAGGGGAAAGCAAAGTTTAACAAACATATATTTGAAGCCTGCGAACCAGAATAAAGCATGATATGTGCTCCTCGACATTTCGTCACTCTAACGACTACCTAATCACCCTGCATATGTATGCATATGTACACACACACACACACACACACACACACACACACACACACACACACACACACACACACACACATATATATATATATATATATATATATATATATATATATATATATATATATGTATATATGCATATGTATATGTAATGCATTGTTAACGAACTAAAGTGTATGTAAAATTCATATCATTCAACTATTTAAAAAAATGAAGTCATTCTTTTTCTGTTTTCAAGGATCTCACTCATTTTCCAATACATACATATACACACACACACACACACACACACACACACACACACACACACACACACATATATATATATATATATATATATATATATATATATATATATATATATATATATATATATATATGTATGCATATATATATATATATATATATACATACACTCTCACACACACATATATATATATATTTATATATTTATATAGCATGCATGTATGACTCAAAACCGTTTGATTCAGATCGGTACTCAATTCAAAGTGGTTGACGACTAGCATCACGGTTAAAACTCAATTTACGAATGAATCTGAATCAAACGGTGTTGATCCATACATGTAAATCCCAATAAATTGGTTGATGCCCTTGTTTCGTTTGTCCACTCTGTCGTATATATCTATATATACACACACACACATACATATATGTGTGTGTGTATGTATATAAATATCTACATCTATCTACACACAAACATATATACATGTATATATGTATATATGTATCTATGTCTCTGCATATATATATATATATATATATATATATATAAATCAAAATAAGGAGCAGGATATCAACTAGTAATGCAGTACGACCGTATATATATATATATATATATATATATATATATATATATATATATATATATATATATATATATATTCAAATACACATATCAGTTACAAAATTAAGATATGTATGAAAAGTTTGCCTTACATTCACACACACACACACACGCACGAATGTGTGTGCGTGTTTTTGTGTATGTGTGTATGCGTGTATGCACGTGTGCGGGCGTTAGGGAAAGAGGTGGGTGAGAGATAGTGAGAGCGACTTAAGCATATTATACATAAAAATTTCAACACAAAAAAAATATATATATATATATTTAAATTGAATGAATTTCTCAAAAGAAAGAATATGATAGATAATAAGATTAGTAAAACTGTAAAACACAAAGGATGTTTTAGTTGTGGTATAATAATGAAAAGCAAAGAAGCTTTATATAATGGTTATTGTAGAAAATTTAGGGCTGAAAACATTGGAATTGCCAACGGGTTAAATAATTTTCCTTCTTTAGCTAATTTGCTTCTTTATTAATATGAAACTAAAATGAGAACTAATAATTAAATGAATAATATTTTTTCTTTCAAAAATCGATAAATATATTCAAAAACAAATTTAGATACGTATATAATTCAATTACACGAAATAATGATGTGGCTGTCAGAAAGTTACAAAGAGATTTATGCTGTAAGGATGTTACAAAGTAATTTAAAGCGAATAGTTACAATAGCAATAAATAAGAATAAAATAATGAAGATAAAAAGTAAAGGAAATAGGTATAGAAATTAGTAAAAAAAAAACCCATATAAAAATAAAATATAAAATGAAATAAAAATAAAAATTATATATTTTAAAGGTTATCATTTAATTTTTTCCTACACATACATATAAATATTGATTTTCCAACCTAGGCAAAAGGCCAATCATTTCGACGGTAGACATAGTCTATTAGACCAATACACGGTTTTTGATTGGTATTTTAGTTTATCGACCTCGCTGATGTAGCAATGGGCTACGTAAAGAAACAGAATACAGCAAATCACTTCCCATTAAATCTCAGTAAGCTCAGAGAATCCACTGCCATTTTACACGCACAGACATACGCACCCGCACTCAAAAAACACACAAACACACTCGCTCGCACATACACAGATACACAAGACACATAAAGGTACACACGCATGGACATAAAAACAGATTTATTGATAAGGAACTCTCCAAAGAGATAAATATCCGAAGGTCCTCAGAGTACAACACCGTACAAAAATCAGGTAATTATTCCGTCCCTTAGCTAATTACACTCTAAAGTGGACTCAGGCTGCTTCATAGCCTAGAAACCCGAGCGTTACTTGGATACCAGAATTTGTGCATCGAAATCTCATCTAAATTGTAACTCCTTTCCGTAGACTCAGCTGTCAAAGAAGAAATGATGTTGTTTATCATGTTAGTGGTGAAACGTCATCAATGGCTCACTCAGAGTTATTTCCCTTAGCGTATATTTATGTTTGTGATTTTTTTTATTGATGAAAAAAATTGCACGGATTTTGAGAGGGAAAAATTTACTAATCGACCCCAAAATAAGAACAGGTGCCCAAAAGTAACCAGAAACGTTATCTGTGGGACAAACCGTTTGTAGTTCAGGCTTCTGCCACTAGAAGCCACTTGATATCACCCTCAGTCATTAGTATGCCAACCGGCATCGTCGAGTGGAGTCGTACTGTCTCGGGGTCCGGCTTTGTTTTGCAGTGCTACTCCCCTGTTCGTCAACTTTTATGATGGCTGAAACGCAGGAACAAGGTGCTTCCGTGAATTTCTGTTTTCTCCTGGGGAAAATAGCGGCCGAAACAATTGTCCCGCTTCAAAAAGAATCTTGCCATAAGCAAAACATAAGTTTATGAGTGGTTTTCACGTTTTGGGAATGGTCACTTGTCTCGTTCAGAGCGTCTTTCGACCTCCTAAACGAATGAAAACATCATAAAAATTCATGAACTGACCCTGGAGGACAATCACTGAACAATTGTTGAACTTGTTGATATAGCTGCTGTGTCCTGGATCTCCTGCCAACGAATTTATTTTGAGCGAGGAATTGCAGATGAAAAGAGTTTCAGGAAAATCTGTGCCTCGCTTTCGGGTGGGGGGGGGGTCAAAAGCAGTTACGATTGAATGCACGTAGTGAACTGAAAGAACAGTTGGAAACTGATCCGGACCTTTTTTCGAAGGTCATCATTGGTGACGAAATCTGGCGCTATGGAATTTGCAGACGTGGAAGAGGTGAAGAAAAACTGACGGAGGCGGTAAAAGACATTTAGCTAGAGTTCCACAACTGCTTTGCAAAACGCGTCTGGACCGATGCACTCTTGCAATTGGAGAATACTTTGAAGACAATAAACGTATAAATATATACAATTAAGTTATTGCAAAATTCCGGTTTTTTTGGGGTACATCATCGTATGCCTGATAGTCTCGTTGACTGATCAGTGAATTGATGAGTCACAAATTCGTCTTCGGAGACATTTGAACTCACAATAAAAATGAAATTAATAAACTAAGAGCCGCTTCCCATCGTACTGGACACGACCGATTCGAACAAGCAAATATACTTGAACAAATGTTTAACAAGTTTGATCAATATTTTATTGACCTCGATGAATGTATACAATATCGCTGATGGAAAATTCAGGTGCGTTGTAAGAGATAAAAAAAGAAAACTCTCATTGTAGTAAGCGAAAAAATATTTGATAGGCTGATATGTATAGCTTGCAATTAGTAGACATAGATACTTTCTAGAACTTCTTGATATAAAACTGAAAGTTAATAATCTTCGTAAATTTTTTCTAGTTTCCCTTATGTTATAAACAGATGATATATATGTACACACACACACACACACACACACACACACACACACACACACACACACACACACACACACACACATATATATATATATATATATATATATCATTATGATTGACCGTTGACTGAACACTATTCAATTTTTTTTCTCCGTGTTTTTCTCCTTGTCTCCGTATTCTTTCTGTTGAAGAGCGTAGCTCGAAACGTCATAGACTTTTCGTTTTCCCGAGCGTCATACTAATATATACTTTTGTTATTTACACCACCTGGCCTCGTCTGTTGTTATTATTTGTATATTCTCCCATATATATATATATATATATATATATATATATATATATATATATATATATATATATATATATATATATATATATATATATATATATATATGAAAGCACGGTCACTTTCATGGTGATCGTTGTGTATATAGTAAATGAAAAACGAAAGATGGAATATACGTGAATGTATTATTAATCACGACAATTGTTTCGACACATCTAGCATCGATGCCTCATGGAAGGGTGGCTCAACAAATGGTTCAGGAGCCACACATTCAGGACCCAAACATTATTATTTTATAAATTAACGTATATATTTACAAATTGAGGTTATAAACCTCTTGCCACAGTTTCAATTTACACCATGTCTTTGAAATGAGGCACTTGTCTCTTACAACTTTCTTTTCCTGGGCCACATGCCCTTTCAATATGAGGCAGTCGTTCTCTTACACTTTCCCGCCCCTCCTTCATCACCAAGGCTCAGTGCCTCACTCAAGCACCTTGATGGTACTAGATAGGGCCACGTCAGCAAGGAGCGGAAGGCCTCCTCGGGAAAGGAATCCATCAGTCTGTATAAGTCTTTTCTCCCACACGACCTCCGCAGCCACCTGCGGAGGCCAATCAGGGTCCTCAGTACAGGTGAGGATCCCTCCCCTCCGACCTTTCCCAGTAAATTTCTTGACAAATTCTTGAACAGCTCCTCCCTTGTGGAATAGTATTACAAATTCCTCCTCCTTCCAAGGCGAGTGCACAGTTTCTACTGTCGGTGACACAATTCCCACTGACGGGCCTTCCTCCGTTGGTGGCACAATTCCCGCCAACGGAGCATCGGGAATCGCGGGCGGTGCGCTATGAGGCTCCGACCGTGTTCTGTTCTTCCCTCTTTCCTTTTTTTTTTGGGGTGGGGGAACGGAAGTAAGGGACACTTCCACCTTAACCGGAAAGTCCTCCTCCTTCCTCGCAGCCTTCGAATCTTTTGGTGGGCAACCATTGTTGCCCACCTTCTTTCCTTTTTACCTTTTTTTCGCGGAGGTTTCCAGCTCTTCGTCTTCCTCCGTCTCTCCTTCCAGTAGGGGAGCGCGGGGAACTACTTTTATTAACTGCTCCAGGACCCTACTCTGATCCTGGGGACAGTTTTTTTTAATGTGGCCAGGCTCCAGGCACAGGTGACACTTGGGGGGGGGCGTCCCTCAAGGATCACCGGATACCTTAACCCGGCTATTCGTAGAAAATCTGGGAAAACCAGACATTTGGCTGTTTGGGTCCACAAGGTCAAAAGAGCTTTTGACCCAACCCAATCAGGAAGCTACTTACCACACAACTACTCCTGCGCATATGTGTGTTTGTGTGTATGTGTGTGTGTGTTTGTATGTGCGTGCGTGTGTATGTGTGTGTGTGTGTGTGTGTGTACAGAGAGAGAGATAATAGAAAATGGATTGAACGACATTCTTTATTTAAAAATCACTAAGATGTTTACGCTCATAGTATATTAGTGAGATGTTATAAATAACACATTGTGTTATGACTATCATCCGTCTTCAGGCGGATACCAGGAATATATATAACTGTCTGAGAAGATAAGATTACCACTTTCTTTAGAAGCAAAATAGTAAACCTGTCTCCTACCGCTTCTCTCGTTTTTGGGTCCTTGTCACTTTCTTTTTGGAATCTGATACCTTTGGGTAGTGACGGCTGCTGTTCATTGGCCTCAGCTCGCTCCAGGTCCATTCCCTTCTGCAAAAACATTTTCATGCTTCCCTTTGCGTAGGCTTTTCTCTAACACTCTAGGGTTTACAATCAAAAGCTAGTTCAGAATGCAAAGAGTCGTTCGAAATTATTGTAGGATGGGTTCACTCTCTCCCTCCACACTTTAAACTATTTGCTGTTGTCAAAATGTCAGTGTCAGCACGAAGAAGAAAGGACAATTTTCACTGATTAGTATTCCCCAATTTATCTCCAGGACAGAGGTGGCTTGAGTGTCTTGTCCCACTGCATCTGGTGTTCCTGGTGTGACGCCCCACCGATTTTACACGGTGAGGCTCCTCTATTTCCCCGTAGACCCTGTGTATTATGAACGCTTTCTTCTAACTGCCATTGGTATTTTGCAACTTCTTGGCACCGTACTTGCCAAGTCCTTGCTGTCTCTGACGAACTACTCGTATAATCTTCCGGTGCTTTCACCATATTTCCGCTTCCTTTCTATCTTCCTGGGGCTCCCACATTCTTCCGCCGTTTACCGTCTCGGCAAGGTCGACTCTCTTATTCTTAGACAATAGCAATATACCGATTGCATTTCCGTTGGTAGATTTAAATTTCTGCAACACCGATGAGATTGGTAGGCTGAGCATTGAGTTTTTGCTATAGAGTTTGAATGATCCGAGAGTTAGGCAAACACCTTCCCATCTTTGCATTTACTGCACAACCTCTCCGTTGCCTCAAGGCACAGTCTCAAAGCAAGAATGCCCACTCTACCTGAGTCAAGGTATAGTCTTAAAGCAAGGGTGCTATACAAGAAGCGCCATTCATGGAGCATTACAAGTAACTTCCTTTAATCAACTATCCTCAGTGAGTTGTTTATCTAGGTCTTGGTACCTTAAGCGTTGCAATTGTCATTAAAGTTATTATTATAGTTCTTCCCAAACCTTAGAAATCCTTTTAGCTTTGCTTGGATCGTCGGGATCTCAGGTACCTGAATACTAAAGATGCTATTTGTCACCCTTCCTTTGGGTATTCTCTGTCTCCGGGAATAAAATATAAAGAATTCTAAGTTTCGCTTATATATAAATTTATATATCATATCTATTACATTTTCTAAGAAGAAAACTATTTTTCTGCATAATTTTCGTATTGTCACTTTCGTAGCTCACAAAAACTACTATAATCAATTTATTCTGTAACATGGTACACGTACCTGAAAAAAAAAATGGTAATAAAAAGGAGCAGACAACAACACGGAAACCCAAATAAGAGAAAGATTGAAAGACAAACAACAAGAGAGTAAAGTGGGAAATGGGAGAAGGAAGAAAAGAAGGATTAGAATTTAGAGTAACTCTGTTAACTAAATACTTTTGAAAGAAGGATAACGTATATTTTAAGAATTCAGCTAATTTAATGAAGCCATTATTAAAATAAACAAACATCATTAATCAGTGAAAGAGTAGGAAGTGGTTAAAAGGAAATAAGAAGACCGTATAAGTAGGGTGTTGATATCATTACTGTAGAGCATCTAAACAAATGCCTTCCGGTGTTTTATATATTTTCATTCTCATAACTCTAAGGTTAGCGTTGTGTCTCCTCCATAAAAAATGTGCCATTCAAGTTCTGAGGATCGATGTAAATAACTAATTCTATCTTTACAAACAATTCTGGTGTTGTCTCTAAATCAGGGGTCATAATCTTAATTATTATTTCCAAGAAGCATATTATTAATCAAAAACATGAAGTCTACGTATTAATATATGCTAAGTTGATTAAACACGGAATTAAATTAATTAAAATGTTCTTAAGTTAATGAAATCTGAGCCAAATTAATTCAAAAAAACATATATGATAAGAATTAGTGTGGTAGGTGTACGGATTAATATTTCTTTAGATGTACGCTAAGTTGTTTGAAGTTAGAATTAGATTAATTTGAAGATATTCAGTTAATTGAGATCGAAAGTAAATTTAATTCAAAATGGCAAGATATAATATTGGCTTCCTGTGGTTCGCTGAACAATATCGGATGAACCAAAGACGCTTGAAGATAAGAGAGATATATAGCCATTCTTACAAATCTTGTACATGTGATATATATAATTAAGATAATGAAACTAAATGCAAGATAAGAAATAAAATTAGATATATAGAGCCCAACTATTAAAAATCACTTGTTGCTATTTAAACTACGACCTTTAGTTACATATAAAACAAAAGTTTTGGGATTGAAAACTATACACGAAAAAGAAGTAACAGAAAATTAAAATAAATAAACTTTGTGTGTGCGTGTGTATATGTCTCTGTGTGTCCCCCCTCAACATCGCTTGACAACCGATGCTGGTGTGGTTACGTCCCCGTAACTTGGCGGTTCGGAAAAAGAGAAAGATTGAATAAGTACAAGGCTTACAAATAATAAGTCGAGGGGTCGATTTGTTCGACTAAAGGTGGTGCTCCAGCATGGCCGCAGTCAAAATGACTGCAACAAGTAAAAGAAAAGAATAAAAGAAAAATAATTTACAAAAATCAATAAAGACAAATCTATAACCCATGATGATACAAATATATATATATATATATATATATTGATATAAAACCATAGAATTAGATATCTTATAAGGATGTGAACATATTTTAATTTGGTACAAATAGAAGCATACGCAACACACACACACACACACATATGCACACACTCACACTCTCGAACACACACACATATGTACGTATGTACGTACATACACGCCGACGGTCATTCAAACGTACGGTTGTACATTTGATATGGTTTAAGGAAAATACTCTGCTTAGAAACATGTTTGGCTCCCATAACTAAAAGCAAAATATTAAACAGGCTGCAGCACGCACGCGCACACACACACACACACACACTTATATATAGTACACAAACACATACTCATACAGATACACAAAACTCAGTTAAGAGTATTTCAAAACTACTGTCCCACTTATGTCGCAAGATTGCTCGTTAGTAATATGGTGTATCTTTACATAGCATTTTCTTGGAAAATGCTATGTAAAATTAATAACACACAACTTTCAAATTTCGTATATATCTCGATGAGGGAAACTATGCTGATCACGGTTTGAATTAGTACGTTAACTGTAAATTGTTTGGCTGTGAGAACAATAAACCCCTCGGCTGAATTTGCAGTATGTTCATGACATTGGTACAAAATATCCATAACCTGATTGTTGGAAATTAGCGGTCGTTTACAGATTCACTGCATCAACAGTTGTTAGAAATTAGGTAAGTTACAGCTTTGTTTGTTTAGATGAAGTTATATTTGAGACAAAACTATTTACTGCAGAATATATTTTGTTTTTATTTTTAATATCTATCATAGCTGTAAAGGCAGGTAGTTTAGTGATGAGAGTTTTCGAATCACAGTCATCAAATTGTGCTTTTGATAGCTGAATAGGCGATGCGTTGTCTTCTTGAGCAAATGAAGAGAAGGGGCAAAGAAATAAGTAAGGAGAGAACTAATAAAGGAGAAATATAGAGTGATATGTGAGTTAGCACTTCTCTTCATATGTGCTACCTTTGACGTCATATCTAGTAACGGTTTTTTGAAAATACTTAATAGCGGTCTGTTCATCATTTGCACAGTCATCACGTTTGTTAAGTTTGTTGAGTTTGATTCTCTTTCCCTGATGAGAAGATTACATTATTTTACACCATTTATTCATTTGGAATAATACCAATATTGTCTTCGAAACCTATGTCAGAAGTAAAAGAATTTGAATAACATCTGCGTTTCACTCCATTTATTTATTGATGCTATACAAACTGCCCATTAACCCGGAGTTTCTGCCTTTGAACAGATTGGTACATCCTTCATACTTGCGTGAATTGTGCTACCCTGGTAACTGTTTATTGAAGTTTCCGTGTTAACTGTAAACAAAGGAATATTCACTCATCCTTATATATATATATATATATATATATATATATATATATATATATATATATATACATATATATATATACATATATATATATATATATATATATATATATATATATATATATATATATGTATATATATACATATATATATATATATATATATATATATATATATATATATATATATATATATATATATATATATATATATATATATATATATACACGAGAGTAAGCAGATAAAAACAAAATAAGGTTGAAAAACTAGCACTCTAATACCAGTGGGGGAATAATATGCTTTAATAAATGTAGCAAAAATACAACAAAAACTGTAACTGTTTCATGTTCCCGGTCGTCGGACAGTTTTGTTTATAATGGAATAAAAATAAGGTTGTATGCATAAATATACAATTACTTTTATAGATACACATTTGAAAGTGGTTTTGCTTCATTCGTCCTTTCAACTAACAGTTGCACGCAGTAACAAATTGCGGTTTAAAATCATATTATAAAAATCGAAGAAAACCTTAAACCAAAAACAGCTCATAAAGAAGGTAATGGCTTGGATACCAAGAGTAAATAATTAGCTGTAAAATATTAATAAATTAATAAATCGTTTAACATAAAGAAATGTTCATGCTAGATTACATATGTATTTAACAGTATATGCACATACCAAACAATCTGTAATATACATATTTGCACTAAACATACAGACGCAATACATGGCTTCATACATATACAGACATTTCTAGGCAAGTCATAAATAACTTCCACTGTTTCTTTCTCTCCCTCCCTATTTATTATTATGTGATTTTTTTCCATTTCTTTCGCTCTTTCGCCTGTAACAACTAACTTTATAAGCATACGCCAAGAGACTTTGTGTGCGTGAACGTGTGTTCATGCATACATATATATCCATTTGTATATATTCACGTCTTGCCCAAAGTGTCAGGCAGTGTGATTGAATTCGTAACTCCGTCTTTGGGAAAGAAACTCCTTAGCCACTCCTACGCTTAGAGGATTTGTTTAAATATTTGTGTCTCTCTATTACAATCTCTATATATCCTTCTTAGATACAGTAGTGATTGGTTTAACGAAGTTGGAGGTTTTAGTAAAATACGCACTGTAATGAAAACGCATGAAAGGAAATTAATATCGTCGAATAAATATACTCCTCTTTTAATACAACATGTATTCACTCATACAGATATAACGGTTTTAATTAAAGTAAATTTAATTTTAATGCCTTATTTTTAATACCAAACACTATTTAAAATATTGACTTCGTCTGCAAATTCATAGTTTTTGTCTTCTTTATACCGTCTTATGACCTCCTACTGATCGAAGTTTTGTATACTTATTTCAATAATGATATTTTTTAATACAATGAACATACGGAGCCATTTTTCAAAAGCAAGTTCACAAACGAACTAATTTGTCTTCTTTTCTGTCTTCTCTCTCCTCGTTTCTCTCACTAGTTCTTCATTTTCTTTTACTAGTTTCAACGATCTGTTCTTTCCATTTTCGTATTATAAATTCTATCATAGTGAATAAATTGTTTCAAATACTTTTGATGAACTTAGAAATTAGCGAAACGTGCATGCAACCAATAGAATAGAATCCCCGATTTAATATAATATAACACGAAAAATATGATATGTTATAACATATAATAAGAATAATAATTGTAAGAGACAGACAGGTAGATAGACAGATAGAAAAGATTGATAGATAGATAGACAGACATATTAATGTATATGCATATATTCATAACAAAGAACAAAAGAAAGAGTGATCAATAACAGAGTAAAACTGCTTAAGCATATATAATTTATTGAATTCGGTCAGCCGTTCTGCAAACCTGTCTGATACCCGGGGTATTATGAAACACACATGCTTTTTGTCGCATTTGAGTCATTGTCTTGGCATTTTGGTCACATATATATATATATGATAGGTCGACGATGACAAGTGACGTAAACAACTGCGTTTTACAAGCCTAGTATTTCTGCTCTGATAGTATGTGCGAGCGTGTGTTATGTGTGTGTGTGTCCGTGTGTGTGTGTATATATATATATATATATATATATATATATATATATATATATATATATATATATATATATATATATATATATATATATATATATATATATATATATATACATACATATATATATATGTATATATGCATATATATGCATGTATATATGCATATATATATATATATATATATATATATATATATATATATATATATATGCATATATATATATATATATATATATATATATATATATATATATATATATATATATATATATATATATATATAGATAGATAGATAGATAGATAGATAGATATATAGATATAGATATAGATATAGATATAGATATATAGATATATAGACAGATAGATAGATAGATAGATGTATAGATAGATAGATAGATAGATAGATAGATAGATAGATACATACATATAATTAGTAGGGACAGAAGCAGTGTTATATATCCTATTTAAAATTTCATGTTGTGTTAAAAGACAATGCAGCGCTATTTACTATGAGATTCCTTCAATATGGACTAAGCGTGTATTCAATTACTGTTTTATATCGCAACCGGAAAATCACCGTCCGATTCCACAGCCGAAACTACAAGATCAGGTGATTTCTGCCTTCCTTCACTTCGTCAGTGGTAGATGTCCTGCTACAGATATAAACATGAGTGCTTATATACACCACAATTCCATATAAGTGGTTTGCTCATGGTCAACAAAGCAGAATTTTGTGTTGTAACACATCCATTTGTAAGTGGGGTTATACATATGTGTGTGTTTCTCTGTGTGTGTATGTGTCTGTGTGTGTGTGCGTGTGCGTGCATGCGTGTGTGTGTATAAATAAACCCATGTAAAGAAATAAATATATGTATGTATTTGTGCGTGTATCTATGTGTTAAGGAGCAATGAGCGGAAATAGAACAGAGCTTTTGGGGTTCAAGTTTTAAGAAGGTTTGTATTAGTCAGGACAGAATCTTAAGAAGAAAAGAAAGGGTCTTAACGTTTCGATGGTTGGTCTTCAATCTGTAAAATAATATATAATCGAAAAAATACAGAGAAGAGTGAATGTAACATGTCGGTTGGCACAGAAAGAAAAACGTGACGTAATTAGAGACCATGTGGGAATACAGTGCTATCTGTGGATAGGAAACGCGCAGCAGTGGCGCTGTGTGTGCACATATAAGAGGATATTCGTATATAGAGATGAGATGGGAAATGTGTGTGTTTGTGCGTGTTTTGGGCGGGTGTGCGTGTGCATTTCTTGGGCGTCTGTAGGCGTACAATGATGGGAAGGTGATAGCATGAGATAATCGTTTTTGAAACGAATAATGTGTATGTGGACTTGTTTTTGATGGAGAGGAGGCGCAGTTGAGGGGTTGAAGAGAAGGCAAGAGGAACATGATATAATAGAGAAACACCGATTAAAATCTTAGATAGATAGTAATAACATAATGCAAAATGAAAATAATGGTGGAAAATCAATGGACGTTATGAAACGTGCAGTATCCCGCCAAAGACAACATCACAAAAGAAAATTGCAATAACAGTCCTTTCCGAGAAAGCTTTTAAATGAAACTAGTCTAACTAAGCGATAGTCTATCACTTTTGATTATATAGTTACTCACCTCCAACTAAACATACACTTAAGTTTCCTTCAAAACACTTTATCGCCTTAAGAGAAACATGCATAAAGCGCAATAGAATGTCTCTCAAGAATATTCTACTACCTTTAAAAGCTCAAAGAGCCATGACAATATTCTCCTAATTACCAGCTATGAATATTATACACTATTATTATTCGTATACTAATATTATATATGTATTAATATTGTGTATTATGTCCTACAATTTGTTATTACAACTTCGAACAAAACAAACATTCCAGTTTTTATTGTATTTCTCTTAAATACATGATTACTGTTTGTATTAGAACTTGAATTATCGATACTAAAATATAAGAGTTGAAGATTTCTTCAATCTTTGTCAATCTGTAATCATGAAAATTTTAGGCAATTTAAACAGCTTGTTCCTGTATTCCGATTTGTTTGTACTGGGATCGTGCGCATTTTTTAAAATTCTACTGGAATGTACCATTAGTACGTTGGTTTGAGGTTTTCATATCGAGATAAAATGCACGCTATCTCATCGATTCTTTCTTTATATAATTTATATCTATATGGAATATTTACGTTTTAATCCTTTCAAATGTCTCTTATTTGTCTCGTCAAGATGAATTGATTTTTCAAGTGTAATATTCACGGAAAGTATCTTCTTAATTTATTTTCTGTTTATGTCAGAAATAAATACGGCTAATGTAGTTAGAACTGATAACTTGCTTGTTCAAGTGTTGTATATTCGGAAAAAGAAAATGGCTTTCTGTTTTTCCTTCTAAGAATATTAAAATATTTGTGCTGTTTTCCGTGTGTAATGACTACGAGGAAAAGGATAATAATGGAGTATTGGTTGAAAGGGTGAAGGTGAAGTCATTTATTTGACAATGGAACCCTTAGTATCTTCATCAGCTAACGCTCCAAGTGATAGGTGAGGCAAATTGAGAGAAGCTTAGCGTGGAGATAATCTAAGGTCTGTTACAACTCTAGTAAATTGAGAGTGAATGACAGCATGATTGAATTAGTAAAAAAATGAATATTTTATTTCTAATAAAGAAGAGAAAATTGGCGCTTGAGACGTTGGAGCCGAATGAGTTGTGACATAAAGAATGACCAATCAGTGTCTGTTACTGAAGTAGAAACTTCATATTTTGTTATGAGAAGAGAAATATATTTAATGAGTATGTTTGTGTGAGTGTGTGTGTGTGTGTGTGTGTGTGTGTGTGTGTGTGGAGTGGGGGTGGGGTCTGTGTATGTGGCGTAATTTGAATACATGCGAAGACGTCAGACAGGAAGTGAGTCAAAGATAGAGACAGAGAAAGAGACAGACGGACGAAAAGTTCGTGAGAGAAAAACATACACTCGAATTCTGCACTGTTTTTGCTTTAATCTGTAACCGATTAGTTGAAAGAAATGCTGGGGCGCTGTCATAGAACCAATCTCTCTGTCGCTCTCTCTCTCTCTCGCTCTCTCTCTCTCTCTCTCTCGCTTTCTCTCACACTCGCTCTTACTCTCTCTCACACTCTCTCACTCTCACTCTCTTACTTCCACTCTCTCTCACACACACACTGCCGCAGTCTCTCATTCTTAATCTCACTCTTTCCCTCGGTCACTTTCACTCTCTTTCTCATTCTTATTCTCTCTCTAATATGAGCATATATATATACATACTTTCATATATATATATATATACATATATATATATATATATATATATATATATATATATACATATACACACACACACATATATATATGTATATTATATATATATATATATATATATAATATATATATATGATATATATATATATATATATATATAAAATATAAGCATGATATATATATATATATATATATATATATATATATATATATTTATGTATGTGTGTACCTATATGATACACACATATATGTATACATGTTCTTTTACTTGCTTCATTCATTTGACTTAGGCCATGTTGGAGCACTATATATATACATATATATATATATATAAGACGAAGACAGGTGGTGTAGACAACAAACAGATGTATTAGTTTAACGCTCAGGAGGTGAAAAAGTCTTTAACATTTTGAGCCACAGAAAGGAACACAGAAAGAAACAAGCAGAGAAAATAAAGAACGTGTAGTGGCTAGCGATCTATTATGGCGAATGCAGACAGAGGTGTTACACAGGAGAGCTAGGAAGAAGCGGAGATAATAAAGTAGTAGTTACCCCAAAAACGAAGGTGCGCGTGCGTGTGCGTGTGTATAAGAGAGTATGTATGTGCGTTTGGAAGCGGGCTGGTGACTTTGACATGTGCGTGTGTGTATGTGTAGGTGTGCGGATGATGGTGTGGGCTGGGAAGTGGTCAGTGCTAGTCCGTGCGTCGTGGCGTGATCTGATGTGATGTGGTGTTGTTTTGTATCATGGTGTACGGTGTAGTGGTGTATGGGGTGGGGTGAAATCGTTGGGGAGGCGAGAGCGGGGTGTTGGTTAGGGTGAGGCTGGGGGTAGAGATGATGTATGTGGGTAGGCTGATGGTAGGGTATGTGGGTGTGGGTGTAAGGGATGGGTTGGTGTGGGATGGGATGGATTGGGAAGGTGGGGGTTAGATTATGTAGGGTTGGGGTTACGAGGGAGGAGTGACGATGAAGAGAGAGGGGGAAGGAAGAAGGTGGATAGCAGTGAAGTGAAGAAGTAGGAGTCGAAGCAAGAGAGGTGAGGTGAGTGGGAGGAAGTAGGTGAGAGAGGGAGAGAGGAGAATGGAGGAAGGTTAGACGAAGCGGGGAAGATGGTTAAATGAAGAGGGGAGGAGAATTGAACCCATGTAGTGCAAAGGAGCGAACATAGTTGCTTCGGTCAGTTGACAACGACCATGCTGGTGGACTGCTTTGAAGAAATTTAGCCGAGCAAATCGTCCACAAAACCAATATTTTTAAAGTCTGGTACCTATTCTCTCAGCGTCTTTCTCAGAGCCGCTTGGTAACGGGACCTAAACACACCAACACAGCTTGTGAAGCGGTGGTGGAGGACAAACACGCACACGTATAAACCAGTCATCTTTCACTTCCATCGACCAAATGCACTCACAAGTTTTGGGTTTGCCCGAGGCTATGGTAGAAGAGACTTGCCGAAAATGTTACCCAGTAGGAGTAAACCCGGGACCTCGTGGTTGAGAAGCAAACTTCTTACCATATGCTCACGATATATATTTTGTATGTATGTATGCATGTATGTATGCATGTATGTATGTATGTATGTATATATGTATGTATGCATGTATGTGAAGGCGAAATGGCTCAGTGGTTAGACCGTCGAGCTTACGAACGTGAAGTTATGAGTTCGATTCCTAGACAGGACAGTGTGTTGTGTTC
>NC_142939.1:25458982-25461482 GCF_046866305.1 Octopus bimaculoides
TTCTTAGCACATGTATGTGGGAGGGTAGTGCGTGCGTGTGTGCGCATGAGGATGTGAATTTACTTGTTAATAGTTATGCTTTGTATAGAAACCAATCCGAAGACAGAATATCGCTGCCTAGTAATCTCAACTACCTTACACTCGTATTTGCACAAATACTCAGACAAGCGTGACATCACCTATCTATACAAGTACTATATTGCTTGCTATACTGCTATACGCATGTGTACCGACAAATATTCTAAATCATTTAATGTCCATTTATCTTTATGAAGGAGAAATTGTTTTTCTGGAGTTTAAAAAAAAAGTGTAGCATTTATTAAAGGGTAACTAGATGTTGCAGTAAGAAATACGGAAAATAACACCAGAATCTTATGCTCACATGAGAATATTCCCGTTCTATAAGCAAAGAACAGAACGCTTATGGTATTCTTGTGACGTTTCCTTTTCTATATAAGCAGACTGGAAAGAAATAAAATTAACAAAAACATCATAGAATAAATAAGTGTAGAAAATATTTGAATAATGATTTCCTTGTCATGATATGAAAAGCAAATGTGAAAAATGCATGTTCGTGGTATTGTAATATTGGTGATTTATAGAGGACATATAGAGTTGTGAGATTTCCGGCGTGAGTAATCGGTGTTGTCGTTTTATTATTAGTTTTATTTCCAGCACTGACTATATGACTTGATGTTTTACTTTTATTCTTGCGCAAGAGAAAGATTGAATTAAATGGTAACGTGGCTGCTGTTTCTGGTAGGTTGAAATACCACTAAGCTAGTTACTCATTTATAGAAAAAGCAAGTGATTTCATAAAATAAAATATCCATACAAATTTACGGTTGTTTAACACGCCTGTCTTTAAATATCTCAAAGAACGAAACATGAGTTCACAGAGAATGAACAAATATATATGAGGACTTCAGAAACTTTTATTTATGTAAACTTTCGAAGATATTAGCGTCGTTTCAATTAGTTTGCAAGCCACAGGGACAAAAACGTTTCTTTGGAGTCTACTTGATGTTATGAATACAACCTATTTTACTACACTTCCATGATGCTCTTCAATAAACATAAAATAATATAATAATTTTTCTGTGTTTATGGCAGACCGTTGGGATTAATCAGACGTTATATTTATATAAAATAAAATAAAAAAAACATCGAGAGCTAATGAACTGAAACCTGCTAGTTATAAACTAGCATTTACATAAGATGCAGATTAGCTACAGAGATTGTGACAGACAGACGGTAGGGAATAAGATTGTTAGACCAGTTCAACAAAGTTAGCATTAAGCAAATGATAGACAGAACGATGTATTGCAGTCATCACAATATAACGTCATTGGAAAACGATAAATGCATTGCGACGGAATTTGTTCGTAACTTTTTTTCCCAAATATTTCTTCGTCTCATCGCACCGCAACTCGTTCAGCAACGAATGAAAACTTCTCTCCATATAAATACATAGACACACACACACATAGACACATAGACAAACAAACACACATATATAGAATGAGAGAGAGAGAGGTGCTAATACAGCTAAGTTTGATACATGTTTTTACATGAAGCTCAATATACGGACTATAGAAAATAAGTGATGTCTTATCTCGACAGCTGTTTCAAGAAGTCGAGAGTCAAGTAATAACTATAATTCAGAGCTGTTATGCACATAGTGTCATAGGTATGTAACCAGCGACCAGTCCTGTTGAAGCATTACATTAAGTTCACTATCAGGAGTAGTTTAGCGCAAGTGAGTCGTCTAGTAGTGCTGACAAATATAAAGGCTTAAATGGATAGAAGACTCACGGATAGAAATAAAGAGAACAGTTAAGAACATGATAAGGAGAAGAACGACAGCTCAATGGAGACAACTTATACAGAACAGAAATAATGAAGATAAATTTAAGGTCTAATCTGATGATTGCGCAGTCAGTTATGTTGCGAGTCAACAACGCCTTGACAAAGAAGCGTTGGAGAATTAAATGTTGAGGTTAGTGATTGGATGTGATAGGAGTGGACTGAGGAATAGTGATAAGGAAGAAAAATAGACATGATGAAGAGAAACCATGATTTTACATGAAGAGTAAAGGTGCAGAAAAATGTATGCAGGCAGGAAAAGTTTATATCAGAGATTTCGATGAAGTGCGAAGAAATTATTTTCGCGTAATATTGTGAGAGATTACCAGCAACATAAGTCAGAAGAGTGAAGGATAGCATTGTATAGGTTCTACCACAAAATATAGAGCAGGATAAGGTATAAGGTTTGCCCTGGGAACTGAAGCAGTATATATAGTTAGTTAGACGAGTAGGTTGTTTAGAGGTTCCATGTGATGTGTAGCTCATGTGAGCTACGTAGCGTCACTTGAAATCGGTCGGACCGACTCCTATACACGGCAAACACCTTTACACATAGAAATTACTATGATCGATAGATAGATAGATAGATAGATAGATAGATAGATATGTATGTATATTGAAAATCACAAAGAAC
>NC_142939.1:25473982-25501482 GCF_046866305.1 Octopus bimaculoides
CATGCGCAAAAACACGCTCGTTACAGATAACAATCGGGATATGCAAAATTGGGAGAGAAAAATCATATAAAGAGAGAAAGAAATATTGACTGCGGAGAAAGATTATGGAAAAGAAAATTATCGTGTAGCAAGTTAGTTTGTGCAAGTTTTAAAAGTGACGCAGAAACACTATATACACACTCACGTGTATACATATAAATACATGTGTGTGTGTGTGTGAGCGTGTGTATGAATATGCATACATACGAAGAAGCATAGATACATTCATACATACATGCATGCATACACACACACACACACACACACACACACACACACACATATATATATGTATATATATACCTCACACACACGCATAGATATGTATATTCCACACACGCACCAATATATATGTATGTATATATATATATATATATATATATATATATATATATATATATATGTATATATATATATATATATATATATATATATATATATATATATATATATATATATATATATATATATATATATATATATATACATACGGGCGGACCTAAGGTAGGTTTACAGTTATTCAACTATCTCTTTTGCATTCATATATTAACAGCTTAGATCTTAATTATAAAAAATTATGAAACCGTTATTTTATGCTTATTTACTTAATTTTGTCCGGCTCTTATGCGTTGACAGTAAGATAACGAAGATTAACGAAGTCTTTCCACAGTGTTGGTTTGGAAGACGGGACTGCATCAAATGGCTACCACGTTCAACTGACCTCACACCAATGGACTTCCTTTTTCGGAGTGTTGTACATTACGAGTTTTATGAGAACAATCCCAAAACAGTAAATGATTTAAAAGATTACATTTCTGACGCAGTCACTGAAATCGATGGAGATCAGAATTTGTGCTGGTCTGTGTGTCACAGTGTTCTGAAGAGGATTGAAGAATGTTGCAGTGTTGAAGTAGGAAATTTTGAGCATCTGAGAGTTTAAGCATTGTCTGTTTAAGATGTGCATAAACAACATGAGTGTAAGATAGAAGTTTAAACGTAACAAAATATTTTAAAAGAAATTTGTAGTGCCTACGTGATAACTGTAAACCTACTTTTGGGCCACCTACATATGCGCGCGTGTGTGTGTGTGTGCGTGTGTGTGTGTGTGTGTGTGTGTTTGTGTGTTTGTGTTTATCTCCCACCATTGCTTCACAACTTGGTAAGTTTACGTTCCCGTAACATAGCGGTTCGGCAAAAGTGTCCGATAGAATAAGTATTATGCTTACAAAGAATAAGTCCGGCAATCGATTAGTTCGACTTAAGGCGGTGATCCAGCATGACCGCAGTCATATGAATGAAACAAGTAAAAGAATATATATGTAATATATATATATATATATACGATGAATGTATGAAAAACCTTGAGTCTCAAAAAAACAAAACATGGTACAGGACTTCAAGACTCCAGGGTCTTGAAGGCTCAATACTTTTCATACACCCCTTGTATATATATATATATATGCGTGTGTATATATATATATATATATATATATATATGATATGAATTTACTCGTGTGAAACCTCTTAGCCTTCTCAATATGTGTGTGTGAGGGGAGGGAGAGAGAAATAGAGAGAGACAGAGAGAGAGAGAGGGAGAGAGAGAGAGATAGAAAGTCAGAAGACGGACAGTGAATTTAGCACCAGATAAATATTTGTTAAAATAGTTTCTGTAGCACTCCTTTTCTAACCACATTACAAACAGATAAATCAATGTGAAAGATTACCTAACATATGTTGAATATCTCGGAGGGGCGAATTCTTGTGACTAGCATTAAGTCGTGCCTCTTTGAATTGTGGACAGCATATGCATTTGATGTTTCTTATTGTAAGGAGAAAGCAGAGTATTATGCAGAATAATAGCAGTAACAGAAATAACCTAATCTACATCAGCAATAACAATGATCTATTCTACTGAAGATACAAGGCCGGAAATTTTGAGCGAGGGGAATAGTGGAATGCAGCGACCCCACTGCGTCACTAGTACCTAATTTCCTCCCGAAAGGAGGAAATGCAAACTCTACTTCGGCGGAATTTGAACTCAGAGCATAAAGACTGAAGAAATACCGCTAAGCATTTTGCCCGGCCTGCTACCGAGTCTTTCAGCTCGCCACATTAATGATAATAATAATGTCAAAACAGAAGATTCCTTCAGACCAAGAATTCTGGAGTAAAGTTCAAGCAGATGAATGCCCAATGGATTAATATAAATAAGGCACTGAACCCACAGATATGGGAAGGAATCTGTGAAGGGAATGACAGACCTTCATTGAAAATGTCTAGTAAATGGAAGTCACTCGGATAGTATTAGATTCAAAGGTATTCGCTTAATGTGTTTATAACATCTTACAAAAGTCTAACTCGTTTTCACCATTTAGCTGTAACGTAAACCAGGATGACCCCAGAATGGTTGGCCAATGGTGTTAAATTGTTGCTCCCACAAAATAATAAAACAAAACCCACTAGACCATAGACTGTATATATATATATATATATATATATATATGCATATATGGGTACAAGATGTTATCAATAGTAAACAACATGAAATAGCAAAACCAATAAGTTAAATACGCCTTTTAACTTTTTCAAATATTCTTGCATCTGTCTTATTCAAGGGCGCATATGCTTTTCTCATTAACAGCAACATTTTCCCTGATGTATAAATATGGCTGTAAACGTGGGCCACATAGATGCAGGGAACAACTGCTGGTTAACAAAATGATTCTTGATTATCAAAACAGGAAAATCCATCTCCCGGTTGCCTTAATAGACTACTAGAAGGCTTTGATATCTTCCCTCACAGCTGGATAGAGAAAAGCCGAGTGACATTCAAACTTTTACCTGTCATAATGAATTTTGTATCTCATGTCATGAAGTTCTAGAAACGACATGAAATGTCAACACGGACTCGACAACTATAAATTCAGGAGAAATCAATAGTAATTGTGGAATTTTTAAAGGAAATTTGCTGTCTCCTTTGTTATCTGTTTAGCATATTTTCCCAAAACAAAGTCCTGTATGAAACAAGTTGTGGATAGAAGGTGTTTGGAAAAACAATCAATCATTTTCTCTGTACAGATAAATTAAAACTGCTTGCGAAAGAAGACCAACAACTTCAGACCAACAACTTCAGACAGTCTGACCAACAACTTCAGAAACCTTAAGACAAGCGGAAGGCTGATGTATCGAGGAGCAAGTGTAGCAAATTCGATTAAACACTTACTTGTTAATGAAAAGCTATGAGAAGAGAACGATCAGAGAGTAAGAGCTATTCTGAAAACAATGTGGAATTTCAAAAGCAAATTTGAGACTATATACACGCTATATGGTCTGTAATGACATATAGCTTCAATATGTCTGTCATGATATATAACTTCACTATTACAAACTGGTCCATCTCTGTGATCAACAAATTTGACGTTAAAATCCGAAGGCTGATAAAAATGCATCTTATGAAACGCCCAAAGTCGCTCATATATCAAATAAATATGTATATAATATCTCTCTGTCTCTGTCTCTCTCTCTCTCTCTCTCTCTATATATATATATATATATATATATATATATATATATATATTCTGCGTATTTGCAACACGCCAATAACTGGATGTTAAAGCTCGTTCTGAAGCAAAGATATCAAAAAGTTGCTTTCGTTCGCGAGAAACGCAACAATATACCTAGATAAAAGAAAAACCGAAAAAATGTGTCCCCAACGGATATGGCTAAAGGAAAAAATATATAACTAAGTAGCTCATCCTCCAATATACGAAGGTGAACTAAGATAAAAAATAAAAACACTAAATGGGAAATGCCTTATTCGAGCCAGGGACCCTAATGTAGACCCAACCCTTACCCATAAACGGCTGAGATATATGCCATTACTGCTCAGAATCAGTTATAACCGACGTTGAATTAACCAAAGTAATGCCCTGAAACTTGAAAACAGCCAATGCAGGCTCGTACGCGAATGACATAGCAGCTGGATGCAGCCGCCTGGTACTAACAGGGTACTTGGAAACACATTATAGTGCAGCTTCTTACATACACTGGTCAAAAGGTGATTCACGCGGCCCTCTTAAGAAAGAGAGTTGATGAGAACACAAACCACTGTAAACGATGCAGAATGCTGAACTTACCTTCCTTTGGAATTTCAGTTTTGAGATCGATCGGAAATACAAGTTAACCGACCAGATATCATTGTAAAGAATCACGTTGGAATGATTTGTCTTTTGATTAATATTGCAGACAAAGTTGAGAAAACACATTTCTGAAAACGTTTGGAACATTGCACAAATATAAGGAGACGGAGATTGAGATCAGAAAAATGGGGCAACTCAAAGCAACAACATTACCCATTGTTATTGGAGCCTAGAAATTTTTATCAGAATGGCGGTCCCAGAATAAGTGAATTGCAAATGTTCATATTTAAGGGTAATTCAAATATTTAATGTAAATTTCTCTCCATATAAATACCAACTTACACGTATAGTTTAAGTGTAAGAAATGGAAAGGAAAAGAATACAAAGAATGACCCTTCATCAGTTGTTGGTTGTCTATCGACTCCCGATTTTGAGCAATCTACGACAATATGAGTCTTCGAAGACAGTTGCTCCCAAAAATACAAAAAATAAATTTTGGATTTATGGAGGGTCATAGTTAGGAACAAAAACAGAACAGTGGAGACATACAGGGAAACTGAATGAAAACGAACATGGAGGGTCGTTCTTTGTATCACTTGTCTTGTTTTTTCCCTTTTTCTCTCGTTATTTGCATATTTAACTTACTTGTTTTCGTATTTCATGTTGTTTACTTTTGCTGACGTCCTGTATCCATACATGCATATATATGTGTGTGTGCGCGCGTGCCTGTGTATGTGTGTGTGTGTGTGTGCGGGCGCGCGTATGTGTATGCGTGTGCATATAAAAATTTGCATTTTCAGGTATATTGAAACCACAACAGAAACTCAGAGTGAGAAACTTGTAAGTATTTGAAGTGTGACGTCTTAAAACTTCGCACCTAATTACAAATGTAATTAATTACAATCCATGTCTGCCTAGCAGATGCAATCACAGAGATGTAAACAAAGAAATGTAGACTTGCCCTGTCTCCATTGCTGTTCATTAGTGATATTTAACAATTTGTTATAAAAACCACAGCCACACGCGCGCGCACACACACACATATATATATCATTCAATACACATGGTTCAAATATACTATTAGTAGCTCTTATAATTATACTGCGAACATTACATGATAACTATGTCGCTGGAGAGAGTACATTTTTGTTGACATTACCTCAACTGAACAGTTAACGATATATATATGCATATGCATATACATATAAACATACGCACACAACCATATATATATACGTATATATGTATGTATATATATATATATATATATATATGTATATATATATATTCATATATATATTTACATATATATATATATTTATATATATATATACATATATATATTTATATATATATATATATACATATGCATATATTTATATATATATATACATATATATATATATATACATATATACATATGCATATATTTTTATATATATACATATACATATATATATATATATATATATATATATATATATATACACATATATATACATGTGTATATATGTACGTGTATATATATATATATATATATATATATATATATATATATATATATATATATATATATATATATATATGCATTTATCTCTGCATGCTTACGTATATATATATATCGACGAATGAAGATTATATATTACTATAATGATCACGAAATCGGCGATCTATAGTTCAGTCTGTTTTAAAAAGGCTAGCTTCTTTGAAGGCTTCATTTCCTCGCATTCGGTAAAAATGTGTTTATTACGGTAATTAACGTGTGGCATTCTTGTATAGTTATGCCCTTATATATATGTATATATAAATAGATAAATATGATTTAGGGAAGAAACGATAGATTCTTCCCTATTAATTTTTTTCACGAAAACTACTTGATAAATTCTTATATAAGAGTTTATCCTATTATTGTATTAATTATATATATATATATATATATATATATATATATATATATATAAATTCATAAGAATGGTACAACAAGGTAACGATATTTGCTGGAGAATAGCAATCGATATAAAAACGACGCTATTGTATAGCTTCACTGCGTATATACCTTTATAGGGCTATGTTTTGCTGGAAATAGATACATTTGTATTAATACATTTGTATTGAAATATTTTTCATTGTTGACTTCTTCACTGTTCTCAGTTCCGTTAACGGCTTGGCGTTCGGGCGAGTAAACTTGGCATTGATGTAGCAACATTTGAAATGTTGTCTAGGTAAATGCAACTGATGAAGACTAATCAGATTTACGTTCTGAAACGTATTTGAAAAGTCTGAAACCTAGGTATTGCATTATCCTTAATCTGGGTTGTTCATTTTCGGATGTTCTTCCTAAGGTAAGACAAGTTTTTCATGTTTTGTTGCACACACGCATTTTTGCCAGTATATACGCAGTGAAGCTATACAATAGCGTCGTTTTTATATCGATTGCTATTCTCCAGCAAATATCGGTACCTTGTTGTACCATTCTTATGAATTTATATATATATACCCATATAGGGCTATTTTTTGCTGGAAATTGATACATTTGTATTAATACATTTGTATTGAAATATTTTTCATTATATATATATATATATACAAGAATAAAGGCAGGGAATCGTCAATTAGTAATAGAATTAATAATTAACAATTTTGCCAAGTAGTTCAGTATGAAAAAGCCTTTATCGGTAAAACCATTTATCATCATAAATATACAGGGATTAGCATTGAGTTGCTTCTCCAACATACTGAAAATTTAGAAATAGCAGTCAAAGGACTACTAATTCTAAACTACAAATATTGTAACAATCAAATGTAGAATCAAACAGTATAAAAAAATTACAGATTTAACCTCCCTTTTACTGTAAAATATTTTGGTTACCGATTATTCCCCCTAGGAAACAAAATGTCTAATTCAGAGATTCATCCAAAACTCATAAGTTGATAAGCGATAATGAAACCGGTTAATAAGTTGGAAGAAAAAAAATCTTACTTTGTAAAATACTTTTACTATTATTATTCGAAAATATATTCTTTAGTCCTTCAAAACAATTATGTGTTTTTTTATCTATTTCATTCCGTATATATTCAACCACGTGTAATCACCCACCATACTTTCTACTTTATTTATATATATATATATATATATATATATATATATATATATATATATATATATATATATATATATATATATATATATATATATGAACATATATGTATTTGTACGACATATTCACACACAGACATATATATATATATATATATATATATATATGCCTATATATACATTATATAAATATATATGTGTATACATGCATTATGTCAACATATATTTATGCATATTGTTGTTGGCACAGACTGCTCGTGAAATTAAAGTGCAAGTGGCTGAGCACTCCACAGACACGTGTACCCTTAACGTAGTTCTCGGGGAGATTCAGCGTGACAAGTTTGTGACAAGGCTTTGAAATACAGGTTCAACAGAAACAGGAAGAAAGAGTAAGATAAAGCAGTGGTGAAAGTGGTTCGCCCCCACTCCCTGCCGGAGCCTCGTGGCGGTTTTAGTTGTTTTCACTCAAAAACACTCACAACGCCCGGTCTTGGAATCGAAACCCCGATCGTACTACCGCGAGTCCACTGGGCCATTGCGCCTCCACATTTATACATATATATATATATACACATACATACATATATATAGATACATACATACACATGCATATGTATATGTGTGTATAAGAATGTCTCAATGTGTCTATACTTGTATGTATATCTATGTATCTTTGTATGTAGCTATGTGCACAAACTGACATCTAAAATTTCGGTTTATCTCTATAAATATGTAAATATATGTAAGCCAGTTAAAAAGAAACGTCGTTGGGAGAGTAAACCTATCAATTTATAAATTCTTCCGTGCGTCAAGTTACGTATAATTTTTCCAACATAAATATAACTTGTATTGTACAGTTTACCATTTCAATTTCGAAGGAAATAGAATCTGTTTATATGCCCTGATCTTTGAACCTGCCACAATTATTGAAAATGTGTAGATGTAACTTAATTACCAAGTTGTTTAATAACTTTAATCTTGTTTGTGTAATCTGACATCGGCGTGCTTCAATTTATCACGCAGCTTCTCTTGTAAGAGGTTAGGGATGTCAATTACAAAACCACATTTTAGTTGTGTGTGTAGCGATCCTTAATGGTTATGAATTGAACCAGAACCAGTTAATATGTTTTAATGTTTTGAATTCGAAATAATCTCTTGCTGTATGAAAATCCACATACACTGTGATATAACGTTATATCGAAATATAATAGTTTAAGTTTTCTTGCGATATATTTCACATTACAATTTCGTACTTAGTTTAAGCATTCAGAAATGTATAACTGTTGCTAGGTCTAGTGTAGTTCGTTCAGACAAGGATAGATAAGCATACGGTGCGGCGCCATGTATTCTTTAACTGTAGAATAGATAGTTATTAAGCTGCTTTAAAAATCATAATCCTTCCAACATGCCGAGGAACATGTAAATGTATACTTATGCATAGATACATAGATACACAGACCCCGAGATGTCTGTGCATTTATATATGTATGCATATGTACGCAATCACACACACACACACACACACACACACACACACACACACTCACACACACACACACACATATATATATATATATATATATATATATAAACAATATATGAGTATATGCATATCTATCTACATGTATGTACATACCTTCATCTACATGTACATATAGATACAAAACTGGGTACATGACCTGGCAAAAGAACATGGACAAAATGATAAACAAGGTACAACAAACAAGCAAGCCACATAGAAACATCTCCTTCATCATATATATATTTATATATAAATATATTTATGTTTATATGTATATAAATAAATAAATATATTCTTGGGAATAAAAAATGATGTTTTTTTTTCCCAGATGAGTTTTTTTCACGCTAGCTTCTTGATAAAATTCTTGTAAAAGATTTTATCCTATTATTGAATTAATTATATATATACTCAATCCAAACAAAAAACAAGCAAGAAAAAACAACAACGCGAGCACGTGGAACAAGTATTGTGTTATTGGACGCTCGGGAAATGAAAGAAAAGAAAGAGGATTTCACGTTTCGAGCGGAGCTCTTCATCAAAAATGTAGAAAAAGTCCAAAGAAGGGAAGACGGGAAAAGAAAATCGCCAACGATACACACGCGGTCACATATTGAAATGACCGAAAGGGAATGGGTGAAGAAAAAGTTCTTTATATATTCTTTTCTACTCTAGGCACAAGGCCCGAAATTTTGGGTGAGGAGGTCAGTCGATTGGATCGACTCTAGTATGCAACTGGTACATAATGCATCGACTCCGAAAGGATGAAAGGCAAAGTCGAGATCGGAGGAATTTCAATTCAGAACGTAAACACAGACGAAATACCGCGAAGCATTTCGCCCGGCGTGCTAATGTTTCTGCCTGCACACCGCCTTATATATATATATATTTGTCTTTTCTAGTTTAGGCGCAAGGCCCGAAATTTTGGGGGGTGGGGGACAGTGGATTAGATCGATCCCATTAACCAAATTGTACATAAATTTATTGACCCCGAAAGGCTGAAAGGCAAAGTCGACCTCGGCGCAACTTTTGTGCGATAAGGTGATATACCGCCAAGCATTTCATACGGCGTACTAATGTTTCTGCATACTCGCCACATTGTATGTATATATATATATATATATATATATATATATATATATATATATATATATATATATATATATATATATATATATATATATATATATATATATATATATTGCAGATAAGAAAGTAGATTTCTAATGAAATAAAACTGCAAAGACAACAGACATACAAAGATGGTTAATGTAAAGATCTTCACTCGTTGATAAAAACAAAAAAAATAAAATCCAACTGGGTGTTAACTGTGTAGAAAACGTATATGAAAAAAAAAATTACGCAAACGAACCAGTGAAGTGAAGAGAGGACTTTCGAAAAATTCGATTTTTCCATAACTTCCAAGATCCATAACTTTCCAAGATTCGATTTTTCCATAACTTTCGGACAAATGGATATATATTGATTTTAAATGCTAGAAATAACAACCAAATCTCACAAACGTGCGATAACATACTGAACACCTATTAGACTAGTTTTGCTTTTTTTTTATTCGTTTAAGTGACCGAACGCTACCTTGATCCGTTTACTGTTTCACTACAACACATGCAGAAACAGACAAAACAACCGTTCATTTTCACTTTTAGACATCGGGATGGCGGGGAGGTGGGGTGTAATTTTGGGTCAGAGTTCTTCATGAAAGATGTGAAATAAAATTTGAATTTGTGTTTATGTTTTCTATATTCTTAATCTCCGTATTTTCTCACGTAGATTGATTGAAAAAATAAAAATATTCAAAAAATGCTAAAAAAATTTTTTATTTCAGCTGAATTACTTTGTCATACTACTGCTGGAAATTACTCTGAAAGAAATCTTTGCAGATAGGTGAGTAGATTGATTACATATTTCTTTCATTATGTTATCGCAGTTTTGTGAGATTTGATTGTTATTTCTAGTATTTGGATAGCCTGCTTGAAGGCCAAGGTCGGAGAATTGAAATTCTGAAAATGCGATTTTTGAAAATTTTTATCAGAATCGGATCCTCCATAACCAAAAACGTGGGATTCCGTAAAAAAAAAAACAATCAATATATATCCATTTTCCCGAAAGTTATGACGGTAAAATCGGATCTTGTGAATTTTCCGAAAGTCCTCTTCTCACCCCTCAGATTCGTTTGCGCAGGTTTCTTTTTCTCATATTCGTTTCCTACACAGTTGTTAACACCCAGCAGGCTGTCTTTTTTTGTTGTTGTTGTTAACGGGCGGAGAACTTTATATTAACCAGAAAGACTGGCTATGTAACATTATAAGACGGAAAAAACAAGTGTCATAAGGCGGCTGGTTTCCGAGGAGTACGTGTTAATGTCCCGTAGACACCTTCTCTCAACTTGTTTTCTACTTCATAAGGGTAAATACTCAATCTTCCACTTCTGTTCTTAGAGCTTTACTGCGTTCGAAGTTTATTTCCTTGTCTGCAAAATATCGAACACATTGGACGTTTCCAACGCTTGTTGATATACACACACACATACACACACATACACACACACACACACATATATATATATATACACACATATATGCATGTATACATATATGTATGTATATATGTATATATATAAATATATATATACACATATATACATATGTGTGTGTGTGGAGGAATGGCTGTGTGGTAAGAAGCTTACTTCACAACTATATTGTTCCGGTTTCAGTTCCACTGCGTTGCAACTTGGTCAAGTGTCTTCTACTATAGCCTCGGGGGGCCGACCAAAACATTATGAGTGGATTTGGTAGAATGAAATTGAAAGAAGCCCGTCGTATATATATATATATATATATATATATATATATATATTTCTGTGTCTGTGTTTGTCACCCCATCATCGCATGACCCCGGTGTTGGTGTGTTTACGTCCCTGTAACACAGCGGTTCGGCAAAATAAACAACCGATAGAATAAGTGCTAGGCTTACAAAGTGTAAGGTCTGGCGTGGATTCGTCCGACTAAAACCGTTTAAGGCGATGCTCTAGCATGGGCACAGTCGAATGACTTAAACATGTAAAAAAGTAAAATAACATATATTCTACCTACATATATATATAAATTTATATAAATAAGGATAAGATCGATATTTAGAATATTCATCTTATCAAGTGGCCAGCATGGGAATAAAAACCATCAAAGGTAACAATTATTTAAAATTATAATATAGGGTATCTAGGAGATACCACCACGCTGAAAATAACAGTCAAATCTTGACTCTAAACCACAATAAATGTTCATATAGCACGAAGAGCGAAGACGAAGATAAAATGAACTAGCAAAAATACTGGATAATTCCAGATCCCGAATTTCTGGCTTTGCATTATAAAAAGCTTTGCCTTCATCAGTGGAAATACACTCAGAAAAGCACATAAATACATATATATATATATGTACATATATATGTATATGGAATTATCCAGTATTTTTGCTAGTTTATTTTATCTTCGTCTTCGCTCTTCGTGCTATATGAACATTTATTGTGGTTTGGAGTCAAGATTTGACTGTTATTTTCAGCGTGGTGGTATCTCTTAGATACCCTATATTATAATTTTACATATATATATATATATATATATATATATATATATATATATATATATATATATATATATATAGATAGATAGATACATTTCTTTTATTAGCCACACAGGGCTCAACGAAGGTGGGACAAATACAATGTAGAGCTTTTCTTTTTGGGAGGGGGGAAGGAAGGAAAAAAAAAAAAAAAAAAAAAAAAAAAAATTGGTGGTGTCGATCAAAAGGGATCGTAGGAAGGGAAAAAGGGGCAGTTCGATCAAAAGGGATCGAAAAAAAAAGAAAAGGAAAGGCCGATCAATAGGGATCGTGTATCACACAGTAATGTTCTCGTGTAAAAAGAGGGGAGGACAGTTTAGGTTTAGCCGTGGAAGGAAAAGCCTACGGAAAAGACCACGGTAACCTTGGTCAATATTCTCATTGAAGAAACTATAACAGTAAGTGACTCTCTTTTGCCTTTTTGTTTTATTTTTTTTTCTTGTTCATAGGGTTATGCTCAAGATGGCTCCGTCGTTCACACGTGCCATCCTTGCTACATTCACCCATCTTTTTTTGAAGCATTCACTAGACAAGACTTCCCTTTCTACTCTCAACTTCCTCTTCAGGTGATACTTGAAGAAGTTGATGAGAGATTGCCCAGAGAGGAAAGTCTTTGTCTCTAGACCTTTCAGACGCGTCCACCATACACATTCTTTCGCCATAGCCACAAGTACGATGAAAATAGCTCTTCCTTCCCGTTTAAAGGAAGGAGGCGCGACAATATTCACGATAGACTCGGCTGATAGACCGACTCGTCCCACACGCGATAGCAGTTGTTCGACGTAAGCCCACAGCTCGGAAATGGTGGGACACTGTACGAGTGCGTGCAGAACGGTTTCGTCGCTCTGCCGGCATCTCGGACAGGTCGGCCCCGTGTTTCTCGAGCCATGCCTGTAGAGCTTATCCCGAACGGGTAGTGCTTCTCGATAGCACTGCCAGGCCAGGGATCTCTGGAAGTTGTCCATAGGTCCCGGCCCGAAGGTCGTCTTAAACAGGCGGGTCAGGTATTCCTCGTCGACGCCCAGGTTCGCCCCGAGATCGTCGTCGTACCGTCCCTCCACTAATCCACTATAGAATGCGTTAGTTGTGATGCAGTCGCTCAAGGTTGACCCGGGTTGTTGGAGTTGCCGAAGAGCAGCGCGACACTCGCGGTGCCATTCGCCCTTCCTCGGCCTCTTCTTGATCCATGACTGCAGTTCGGTCATGGAGACGAGCTGCGGGAAAGCGCGCCGCACAAACGGCGACCACACCTGTTCACCGCTGTCTACGTAGAGCCGGAGATGTCGCAGTCTCAGCGCGTGTCTGCGCATCATCAACCACGGCATGCCCAGTCCTCCTTTTAACGGGTGTTGGCAGCAAACGGATCGCCTAACCATCGGAACGCTTCCTTTCCACAAGAAGCGGAAGAGGATGCGCTCCTAGATAGATAGATAGATAGATACAGGGTGACCCAAAAGTAGGTTTAAAGTTATTCAACTTTGTTTTCGCATACATATACTTATAGCTTAGACCCAATTATGAAAAAATGCTCTATGCTAATTTAGTTAATTTTGCCAAGCTCTCTCTTCAGTTTGTAAGATTTAGATGTAGTAAAATGTTTTAAAAGAAAAATCTTTTAAAAGTGCCCACGTGATAAGTGCTAACCTACTTTGGAGACTTTATATATATATATATATATATATATTCGAGTAATATGCATTTATCTATATTGTGGGTATGGATGGATAGACAGAATGATTTGAATGTATGTACGTTTGCCCTTTATGTATATATACATAGATTTCCATTAAATTCCTTAAAGGAATTATTGGAGAATTTAAACCAGACACATCCTTTTCGTCACTTATTGTGATCGAAACTGGAGCCATCGAGTTCTGATGTAAACACATAATACACATGGACATGCGTGCGCCGACTCACACGCTACGCAAACCCAGCTGCTTGCACACATATACACACACACATACAAAGATATGTACATACGCACACAGACACACATTTGTTCCATATTTTTCATGGAAGTCTAATTATCTGTGAAATTAATTCTTAATTTCTGAATACCGTCTTCTTCATATTGTTTTTCTTCATTTTTGCAATTCTTGGTTTTAGTTACCCCTAAAATTTCTTTCCACCACCCCAAAACAAAAGAAGCGAAACATTTTGAATCATTAAGCGTTTTTACGAACGTCATTAAGTACATCACTAAATACGTGTTGTCTCGAAATTCCTGCCATTGACCTACTTACCTTGTTTTCATTCGTTAATTTTGTGTTGTAATTATACAAATTTTATTGGCCTCGAAAATTCCAAATTTTGTTTCTAATTCTCGAGAGCTTTGGCAAGTGATCAAAGTAGGTTGAAGTAGACAAAGCATTATGGTATATTTTTTGAAGACCCATACGTGTTAGTAACACTGTCTGCAAAAAAAAAAAAAAAAAAAAATTAAGTGTTTTTCATCTAAATGAAAATTTAATTTTCTTACAAATTTATTCTTTACATTTAAGGCGCTAGCATTAATAAGAGGTAAAATGTTAGCTGACCACCGATATGGTGCTAGGGTCAGTCTTACTGCATGGCACTTTGAACAAATGTCTTCCAATATAGCCCCGGCTCGAGGTTATATGTCTTCTAATTGATAATATAACCTCGGGCTTGTGAGTACATCTGGTAGACAGAAACTGAAAGAAGACCTTCGTGTGTGTGTGTATATATATATATATATATATATATATATATATATATATATATATATATATATATATATATGTCTCTTTCTCTCTCTCTCTCTCTCTCTCTCTCTCTCTATATATATATATATATATATATATATATATATATATATATATATATATATATAGATATAGATAGATAGATAGATAGATAGATATCTGTGTGTCTATGTGTCTGTGTTTGGCCCCTACCACCGTGAAACAACCGTTACTGGTTTATTTACTTCCCCATAACTTAGGACCTCTGCAAAGGAGACCGATAACATAGGCATAGGGCTTAAAAAAACAATTTGCTTGAGTCGATTCGTTCGACTACGAGTTTTTTAAGCTGGTGCTCCAGCATAGGCGCAATCCTATGACTGAAACAAATAAATGACACTACTGGCAAGGCAGCTTTTCTTTCTGATATTTCCTCACAATTAATTGTACGTTTTGGTTTTCTCATCCTAATGATATGCAAATATTAATTCAAATTCATTTATAAGTCTTTGAAAAGTTTCTGAAGTGTTAAGACGTAGCTACAAGCAACATATTTTATTAACAAAAATGTTTTGTGGTTTACAAAGGCTGCTGAATTTACCCTCCGTAAGTTTTAAACGGTATGTAATTTCTAAGATAGGAATCATTAAAATTTGATTTTCATCCTCAAATATTTATGTCTATCCTACGCTCGAACCCAACTTATATATTTTGATCCTTTTTAAGGCGGTGAGCTGGCAGAAACGTTTACACGCCGGGCGAAATGCTTAGCAGTATTTCGTATGCCGGTATGTTCTGAGTTCAAATTCCGCCGAGGACGACTTTGCCTTTCATCCTTTCGTGGTCGATAAATTAAGTACCAGTTGCGCACAGAGGTCGATATAATCGACTTAATCCCTTCGTCTGTCCTTGTTTGTCTCCTCTATGTTTAGCCCCTTGTGGGCAATAAAGAAATGAGAAACATTAGCACTCCGGGCAAAATGCTTAGCGGTATTTTGTCTGTCTTTACGTTCCGAGTTCAAATTCCGCCGAGATCGACTGTGCTTTTCATCCTTTCGAGGTCAATAAATTAAGTACCACTTGCGTACTGTGGTCGATTTAATTGACTGGCTCTCCCCAGAAATATCAGGCTTTGTGACTGGAGTAGAAAGGAATATTTCAATCCTTTTTTAATGTGACTTTATGCGATGAAATTTATTCTACTTTACTTGAAATTACTTTTATTGGTTCAAATTCATACCAGTGTGCTGAGTAACAGAAGAACAGTAGTTACCGAATGTAAGGCTGTGAGCTGGCTCAGTCGTTAACACGCAAAGCGCTTCGCGGCATCTCGTCCGATTTCATGTTCTGAGTTCAAATCCCCCCCCAGATCGACTTTGCCGTTCGTCACTTTTGAGGTCGACGATATAAGTACCAGATAAACACTGGGTTCTATGCAATGGACTTAACTCCTCTTCGAATTGCTTGCTTTGCACAAAAATTTGAGAACCATAATTACCGATTTTATGAGATCGTGAAGTTCCATAAATAAAACTGACAGTTATTAATATATGATAATAAAACCTTAGTAATGAGAGATCGCTTAGTCTACTACAAAATTATTGCTTTAAACAGCTGTGTAACCTCTGAAATAGGTTCCATCACAAACATTAGTCACAGTAGCTTGTTGCCAGATAACTACAGTGAAGCAAACTTGTTCTGAGGGCAGGGTTCTTCCAGTGATGTTTTTGTAAAGGTGTCTGTAATCTGAGATATTGCTGATGCTAAATGCCTGTATGTGTGTGTATGTGTGAGTGTGTTCACGTGTGTGTACCTAGACCTCTCTATTTTAGGAGGCGCAGGTACATTTTATGAACGGTACGCAGAAAATGGTCAATCATTGAACCAGAAACACTTCAATCCCATCGCATTACTATTCTGTTGCAGTATAAACTCATTGATATTATTGACTAGAAGACTGTAGTTTGATCCTACATTATCGTCACATTTGCTAGATTGCAATCAATGTCGTAATCTTTTGCGAATGACTGCAAGCTGTGTGTGGGTTAGTTTTTAGGAAAGTAAGAGAATATTATATCTCCTCTTGTCGCCTTCAGTGACACAGACACTGAAAAATAAAACATCATTCTTAATTCAATATTACGAAACTGAGAAAGAAAGCGAAATTATTCAACCTACATGCATGTGTGTATGTATGTATGTATGTATGTATGTATGTATGTATGTATGTGTGTATGTATACACATGTACACACATATCTGTATCTATCTATCTATCTATCTATCTATCTATCTATCTATATATATATATATATATATATGTTGTTGTACTTGGGGATGGTCATATAGCCAGTTTAGCCAATAAAAACACACGCACTGTATATTTGGTGTTAATTTGCTTCAGCTTTATATTACATTAATCTTAATCTTATTTCGGCCAGAGTTCTTTCGTCACACTTCTGTGACCTCATCAGTGGTCCTTTGTTTCCTTCCTTCTTATGTGTGTCTCACCTTGCTAACTATCAGCCATATATATATGTATGTATGTATGTATACATATTATTCTTTTATTTTACTCGTTACAGTCATGCGGCTGCGGTCATGGTGGTGTACCATATATACATATATACATATATATATATATATATATATATATATGTGTGTGTTTGTGTGTGTGTGTGTGTGTGTGTGTGTGTGTGTGTGTGTGTGTGTGTGTGTGTGAGCAACACAGATGTACAGGTATCAGTTCATTACCACCGTTTCAAGTGACTCTTATTTGGTTAATGGAAGCATTATATCAATTACGAAGAAACCGTTGTCGTCAGATAGACTTCAAGCATAAGGATATAACCATACATCTATAGAAAGTACCTTTATAAAAGTACATGTATGATTTTCCCAGAGTGGATATCTTCACATAACTGGGTTGCGTTGCCTGCACACACGGCAAGAATATCAGGTAGAAACACTGCTGGACGGATCATGATATTCAATATTCAATTAATATATATATAATTTTTTTTTAATGTGCGGATTAAACCGACCCAGCAAGGTGCCTAAATTTAAGTACCCAATTGAACTGAATCTTATATGTATATATATATATATATATATATATGTAAATATATATAATGCAGGCGAACACAATTTGGCTTCACACTCACACATGCTCACACGCGCGCGCACGCACGCACACACATATACATACTGACACATACACATATATATACATTCAGCACAAGAAAACGCAATACTAATAAGAAAATATATGGTTTCGTAAATCGACAGCTGTTTCAGGAAGCTCAAATTATACATAATAATTGTAATTTTCATAATTTGCAAAAACAAAGCTTGACTATAATATCCGGAAAGATGTGTATATTCAACCAGTAAATACAGACATACACTTACATTTGTGTGCGCGCGTGCGTATGTCTATGTGTTATATTTATGCATGTATGTATATATGCAATTTTGTATGGTCGATAATTTTGGCATATGTTCCATGTATAAATATATTACGCTAATTCGCTTTAAGGCGAAATCCTAAGTATTGTCTTTCGTTTATACTCATCAGAGGCGAGCATAGAATTTCTGTAAAAGTATCATATACATTACATAATTTTTACAACATGCCACTAGTTTAGCAGAAAACGAAGATGACCAAAATAAATGTCAGAATCGTGAATCATGCTCTTGCTAAAAATATTTTTTATCTCTTAAAATTTTGAAGTTGTACCAAAATGTCCAACGCAATTTCATGCACATAGAGTTATTTCTAGTTATTCAAATCTAACTATCAATGTAGGCGTCGAATAAACTGCACGCTAAAGTTATATCGTTGCTAAATATTACAAATGCATGCGTCTCTATCAATCTGCATTGATAATGAATAAAACTGAACAATGCTGGGTCAAGCTACTAAATATAATTATCATGATACAAGTATTTCTACGAGCGGGACCAGTGAATATTTCACTTGTACCTTGAACTAATCACGAGAAAGCGTTACAGACGGCCTATGTAATGGAGGAAAAACTTAGTAAAAAAACTTACACATTTCATTCATCACTACCTCCTCTCCCCATTTTTCTCCTCTATTTCCACTCCCAACTCTACATTCCCTTCCCCTCATCACTGCCATCCCCCACCCCCAAATCACCCTTCAACTATTTACGTGGAAGCGTTACGGACGGGCTAAATAACGGAAGAAGAAACTAGATTATTATAATATAGGTACAGATAAATGTTATCTTATCACTTTCCTTCATTATCACTCAATATTAATTCTGCAAACACAGTATGAACTAAAGAGTAAATAAAAATCTAAATATTGTTCCGAATTTGTGAACACCAACTGAAATCCACATTACCAAATATTGATTTACTTATTATTCAGCTTATAGTTCTTAGTTTTGTATCTTTGTAGCATACAGTATGTATATATATACAAACACATATCTATCTATCTATCTATCTATCTATCTATCTATCTATCTATCTATCTATCTATCTATATATATATATATATATATATATATATATATATATATATATATATATATATATATATATATATATATATATATATATATATATATATATATATACTTGGAAACGGATGCGTGGCGTTCGATCATATAATAATATAAATAATATATAGATATATGCAAATATGTACATACCTACATCTATATGTATACATACATGCATATATGGTACAGGACATCCTGTACCCATATATACATATATGTATACATATAGATGTTAAGGGTTCTAGATGTAAAGAAACCAAAGTATATACAGATGTAATTTTATTTGTATTAAATAGTTTGCTATGTTTTATCGTGATACAAATAAAACTAGAAAAGCATTTGGAGAGCACACACCTCCGTCAAGCAGCTAATTTCCACCCATATACACGCATGCTGAAAATCGCCCAATTTCCCAAACCAACGCCGGCAAAAACGTAACCTCCTTGACGAGGTTAAAAAAATAACACAGCCATATGATATTTTTTAAAAACCTTTAAAAACAGCAATCATCTGAAGCAGTTATAATACATCAATGACAACAGCAAGCTATTTTCACAGCGGTGGGGGAAAGAGTAAAGCCTGAGATTTTTTTAGTCGATCCCAATAGTCACAGCTTGTCATGTCATCCTCCACAGACCTCCGCCAAACAGTTCATTTTAAGATAGATACGCGAGTAAAATTACTAATAGAGAAACGAAAATAAATTTGGAAACAGCAACGCCACCATAGGTTAAGTGGAAATGATGAATGTGTTTCAACTCAAGGAAGATAATCAAAGAACGTAACATTGTAATACTTCATGTAAAGTAAATATAACAAATGAAAAATCATTCAAGAATTTATAAAAATTCCTGGATCACTACCAAAATTTCAGCAACTGTTCATTGTTTCATTACCAACTTTTCCTGCCAGTTTCATCAAATACCGTTTACAACTTTTTAAGTTATTTTGCACACAAACAGACAAACAAACGAACGCCGATGAAGACATAACCTGCTTCCTTGGCGGAGGTAATAAGTATCCACTATATATTTTTTCTCCATTATCTTATATCAATGTAACTGTAAATTAGACTCTTTATCCTTATATATTGTGAAAATTCTCTCCATTTATCATCGATAACACTAGTTCATCTCTGGATTTTATAATCCCTAAGGAAGAAATTACAATCGCAAATTGACTATATATATATATATGTGTGTGTGTGTGTGTGTGTGTGTGTGTGTGTGTGTGTGTGTGTGTGTGTGTGTGTGTGTGTGTGTGCGTGCGTGTGTGTGTGTGTGTGTGTAAAATAGTATTTTTAATGTATTTCAGGTGTAGTTATTGTATTCAAATATATATATATATATATTATTGGAGATAAATGCATACATTATGTGGAATATACAAAAAATCAAATTGAACTGTAGTTATAAATATCATCAACCATTTCACGCTGTTGGTAAACGATCTTCTAATTACATTCTTGGTATTGAATTGTACATCAATATTGACTCTTTTTTGTGTAGGAATTTAATGGTTACTTATATGTTACACCCAGTGATTTGAAAGCTGCATTCGACAAAATTTTTTTTTTTTTTTATCTTCCTCTACAGGTACATTCCGTTAGCAGATTTGCACATTCTCCTCAAATTATTTTAGTGTATCTCGGCAGATTTTCTAAAGAATTTCGAGCCAGCATTGAAAGTTACGAAATTTCCTATACGAAACGGCTATGTAAACAATTCAACCGAAGATAGAAAAATATATGCATGTTTCTGGAGTTAGGGTATCTTCAACATCACATGCAATCTATTGAGTATCCACGAATACAGTGCTTAAATAATCACCAGATTTAAAGAAGTAACACTGTTGGATAAACGAATTTTGTGTCTTAAACTCATTCCTGGCAACAGATACGTACCTTTTGATGGTTGGCAGGGACACCGTATTTTGCTTTGCAAACATAATTTCTACCAAGTATATTATGGTTGCAAAACTAATCACCGTGCCCAAACCAAGAATTAACTTTCCTAGAATATGTATTAATGAACATCGCTATTATGATCTGGTCATGCAATGATCTCGAGCCGGTCCATGCGCTGGTTACTTGCGTGGATTATTCGGTGCTAGTTGTTTTAGTATGTTGTTCTTTCTGGACATAGAAATATTACAAATGAAGGATCAATGGCTGAAGATTTCTTAAAATGAAGAAATGCTTTTTAGAGTACGTAGCTCACCCGTTAAAACAGATTTACATTTGCCCAAAAGAAGGACAATTCTATATCATTGGATCCAGAATCGTAGATGTTACATCATAGGTTTTCTTCTCCAAGACAGATGTATGAACAAAGACTAGAGGTTCAATGACTTCGATCTTTTAGACGGACACTGATTCTATTGCGTTCATTCGTTCCGTGACATGTTTTATTATTCTTTTTCCAGGGTGTTAAATAAAAGCCATCCTGCTGATCATACACGTTTGCCGATTGCCAGTTTAGTGGTCGATAACATGTTCGCTGTAGCATTAAGAATAACCTGGAATATATGCATACACACATACATACTAACATATGTATGTATATATAAATACGTGATTAACTATTTGAAATTTCAATGCAACTATATTTGTTTTGGTGTGAAATTAAAACCAGAACATATACATGCACAAATATGTATGTATATATGTATGTATGTATGTATGTATGTATTTGTGTATGTACAAATCGACGTAGCTATTTGGAATAAATCTGTCCAAATATGTTGAATAGTTGTGCGTTTGAACAGCTGGAAGTGTACTTTTAGTGAATGCAAACATTAAATTTATCACATAATAATGGCGATGTTGTATCCTTCTGCAAGTCATTTATCACATTATTGAGCTCAAATCAAAGCAGCTTTTAGAACATTCTGACAAAGACGTTGAATATATTGATCGTTTCACTTACGCAAAGGATGGGCTGTTTTGGCAAAGATTCCATATAACAAGTTCAAGAATTTATTAAGTTTAGGAGTGTCTAGCAGCAGCGATTTTGTTGATTTGGTATCAAGAGCAAATCAACGATTTTCGCCAATAATCCTGATTTCTATCCCTTTTTTAACTCTTTTAAACTTGCTGACTTCTGCAGTTTAGTAACGTTTTCGAAGTGACATTGATTATAGAAATATCTTAGAAGGTTTCTGAATGTTTTTTTCTATAAACACAAACATATGTGTATAATTAAGAACAATTAAGAGCCACACTTTGTAACTACGTAGTTTAAATTCCAGCCTAGCTGCAAGGTACACTGGGTAAATGTCTGCAACTATAGAGCCTCGGGTCGCTCAATGCCTTGTGAAGGAATTTGGCAGACAGAAGGAAACCCTGGAAAGCACCTCCTATATATATATATATATATATATATATATATATATATAATAAAGTAAAGTTGTGGAATACCGTACGAGTGGAAATATATATGAAAGAAGGTTTGAAAATGCACTTATTTTTTAAAAATATTTATTTACTTAACCGGTTTCACTTTTTTAGAAAAAGATTATCAAAAGTCTTTGAGAATAATAAAAAATGTTAAAAAACAGTCTGAGTATTAAAATGCATATATACATTCTTTGATGATAAAATATATTTAAAGTATAAAGCTTTGTATGAACTTTGTAGTGTTACATACTGATTGTCATATCAAGGTGAAATTGTTAAAAACAGTGTTAAAAACAGTGTATGAAAATACACATATGGAAAAATACATATACATATACATATTCTCATACATATTCTTTGACAATCGAATAAAATTGAGAAGGAACTGACCTGGCCTTATATACCTACATACGTACATACATGCATATATATATATATATATATTTATATATATATATATATATATAAAATTCAGAATGGGACAAGAACGCAAAACTTCAAGACAGATAGGTGATACAAGAAAGGGACATAACATCCAGATAGACGATACAAAGAAAACACGAACAGGTCTGTATAGGCGCAAGCGTAGCTGTGCGTGTGTATTTCGTTTCTTTCCCTCCCTTTATCACAGCGGTCGTGTAGCTGACCGTTTGCAAATTCTATGTCCCACTGTTTTCTATCCTTTAGGATGTTTTCTAAGCGTTACCCACCATTATTGTCTTTTTGGACTCTGGGGCTATATTTTTTCTCGTTTTTTTTATTTATTTCCTCTTTCATCATCGTCTTCGATCAGGTTTATTCACTATCATATATCCACTGTGTAATGTTTTGTTTTGTTTGCTCTCGGGCCTATTTTCTCCGCAAATTTCTCGGGTACCACCAGTATGGGAAGTTCTCAGTCCTATCATTAATGGTGCGAAACTGAGTAATACCATTTGGTTGATAACTGATGAAGAACTAGGGACATTTTGTTTCTCTCTCCCGTCCCCTAGTACACTCAGTATACGTTATGTCGTTCGATTATTTACAATACATTTTTCATTTATATATATTCATATACATATAATTTTCTCTCTCTCTCACTCTCTCTCTTCCTCTCTCTCTCTCTCTCTCTCTCTCTCTCTCTCTATATATATATATATATATATATATATATATATATATATATATATATATATATATATATGTATATATATATATATATATATAATTTCGTGTGTGTGTGTGTGTTGGTACATCTCACCGCTTGACAAACTGTGTTGGTCTGCTAACGTCCCCGCAAACTAGCCGCCCGGGAAAAGTACCCGAAGGACTGGATAGCAGCCTTCAATAAATGGAGCAAGTAAAAGAAGACTCTAATTACACCGTAACAGGGTATGCGAGATGAAGACCCAGTCAATACTGTTCAACGTTTTATATTCGCTCCTATACACAAACTCAAATGCATCCATGTCCACGGCTTCCAAAGCTGCTAACTATTAATTTTATAATAGCAGTCGATAAAAGAAAACAAAAAAATAATAGAAAAGAGATACGACTGTTATTTCTAGCAGTACATATAACTACTCGTATATATCATGACACATCTTTGGCCTCACCAATTATTATTTGTTACAGATAAGATTATTGCGGGTCACGAAACGTAATAGGAGAATTAAGCGTAGATTGAACATTTTTAAATCGTACAAGTTTCAACAACACTTCAACGACACATATCACAACTGCTATCGCGCTAAAGTTCCGTTGAAGAACATCTCGTCTAATTGCGCTAATTGAACACCTGCTTCATATAAAATACTAATCACATCGTTCCGAGCGAAACGTTAGATATATTTCATGCCGTTTAATGACAATCCAGCAAGCTCAAATACCAGACACGTTTTACCGACGGACACTCACCTCTCTCTCTCTCTCTCTTGCTTACTCGCTCAGTTTATTTCTCTATGTGAGTATGTGTATGCGGGTGTGTGTGTGTGTTTCGGTAAATTGAGAATAGGAAGGTAGGTTGGTAGTTAATTAAATTCCATAGTTAAGAGCATAAAACTTGAAAATACCTCTGCCTACTCGTCTTCTAGCTGTTGCTGTGCTCGTTTTCAATGGGACCAGCTGAAAAGCTAGGTCTCTTACCGAAGGAATTTATATTTCACCTATATATATATATATATATATATATATATATATATATATGCATGTAAATACGTATATATACATACATATATATATATATATATATATATATATATATATATATATATATATATATATATACAGACAAGAAAGTGAATTTCGAACTCAGTATAGCTGTGAAAACAGTAGAAATATTGTGTATCTCACAGTAATAAGATTGAAAAGAAGACTTCCTTGTAGACGGCTACGGGAGTCGAACCTGTAATCCTCAGATCCCGGATGGGGTCTCTACCATTGAACTAAACGGCACGATGACAACAGTTAGCGTCAATTTTAAAGATAAATAGTAACATTCGAATGCGACAACATTTTATAATGCTGGTCGGGACACTGTGATTCATTATGCAACTTCAATATATCACCAGTTATATTTATTTCTTTATTGCCCTCCAGGGGCTAAACATAGACGGATCGAACAAGGACAGAAAAGGGATTAAGTCGATTACATCGACCTCAGTGCGTAGCTAGTTCTTATTTAATGGACTCCGAAAGGATGAAAGACAAAGTCGAACCCAGTGGAATTTGAACTCAGAAAGCAACGGCAGACGAACTACCACGCTTAGCATTTCGCTCGGCGCGCTAACGATTCTTAAGGCTCGCCGCCCTGAATTTAATAAAACTATTCTGAAAATCAAAGAAAAAGAGGATATCTATGGACAGCTGCTTCGAAAACTCTAGCTTCTATATCCAGACTATGAATTCATATTCATGCCAATAATAATTGGGGCACTAGGTTTCGTTAGTAAATGCTTAAAGGAGAATCTGGATAAACTGGGGTTTTGAAATTGAGAAACTGACCGGCTGATTCGTACATTAGAAGTGCAATCTGTGAGTAGAACAGTATATATATGCAAGACTTTTCTCAAGTTTCAAACGTGAATTTCTGTGTGTTATCTACGTCCCAAAGAGGGAGCCTTGTATCTTTATTTAAAAGCGGTTCCCTCCTCAGTGGAAGATTTATACTAATCAAAAAATAGAAGTGACATACGCACGTGCATGCATACATCTGCAGGGCGACTCATTTTTACAAGTTATGTGGACAAAAGCAATCCAAAATGAAACATTTTGCATCACCCGGCTCAGGAATCGAAACTAGAATCTTATGATCTTGAGGACAACATTTTAAGCAAAAGTCTACGCAACTCCACAGATGTGTGTGTTTGAGTTTTTGCATGTGCTTGTGTTAGTGCGTAAGTGTATGAGTGAGAAAGAGAAAGAAATAGCTAGATTGATAGTTATAGTTCTATATAAGTAATGAGTTAATGACATTTCGCTGTGCAAAACTCGTACAACTTAATTATATTTTACGACACTCTCCACTAGATTGAATGTCTATGAATGTCTTTATATATTGATATATTTCATGAGAAATGTATCTAATACCAGTGTTTTAGTCAATATATATCTTCTAAAGTCGAAAGTATAATGACATTGTACTAGCTACATTCTTTTAAAATTCAGCATGCACGCACACAAACACACACACACATGGTTATACGCAAAAACGCTCTCACAGTGTGTATAGATACACACTCACAAAGATATGAACGCATACATGTTACCCTTTCTCTATATATGTGTTACACCAAACCGTCATTCTCCATTTCTCTCTCTCTCTCTCTCTCTCTCTCTATCTATCTATCTATCTATCTATCTCTCGCTTTACACTCGCACATATATTATATATTGTGTGTACAAACAGATGTAATTCTGCTTCTATGTTTAGTGCTTCACTTAGATTAACCTGGTCCAGACTGCTTCCAATATAGTGCTTAATTAACTATTATACTTAGTAGTATTACTAGTTGTGGAGTACAAAATAAGATTATGTTATTAGTTTCTACGTACGTTTTACCATTACGGTTTCTTGGAACCCTATGGTGGGTATCGCAAGTGCATTTGGATGCTTAACCGGAATGGCTAATCAGGGAACTCTTTGTTGAATTTTGTTATGGAGAAATATTGTCAAGAGTTGCGTAGATGGCATGGCACTTTATAAGTATTTTGAGAGGAAAACAGAAGGAAAGCAACTAGCAGGGAAAGAAAAAAAATCGAATAACAAAGGAGAGAGGGAAGAGAGAAAGGCAGAAAAAAGAAAGAAAGGCCGAAAAAAAAGAGAGAAAAAGAATGAGGTAGTAAAATAGAAGACAGGATATATTCGGGAGGAAACTAGAAAGAAGAGGAAAGAAAGGAATAGCAAGAAAGAAAAAAAGAAGATAAATTAATTTGAACACAGCCA